>NC_034612.1:8743352-8762959 GCF_900095145.1 Mus pahari | reverse complement strand
TTCCCCCCTCCCTTCCCCTCCCCTTCCCCACCCTTTCTTCCTCTTTCTACCCCTTCCCCTTTCCCCTCCCCCTTCTCTTTCCCCCTCCCCCTCTCTCCCCTGATAGCTTTCCCTGTTTCCTGTGTGGGGAAGAAAGTGTGACCAGCCAGCTTCCACACCTTCCCTACCACAAGGGACTCTACCCCTCTGGAGTCTGAAGCTAAAATCACCCTCTTTCTTTCCTCTTGAGTTGATTTTGGTCAGCATCCTTTGTCACAGAGGCAGAAATGTAACTAATGCCAAACGGAGTCACCGTCACGCTGGCAGAGGAATCAGGTGTGAGAAGGGGCATGAAGGGGACCATCCTGATTTCAGACTCACGAATTCATGAACCGCCTCGTGTCACCTGACATGGCTCTGGGCTGCTGCCACCTGCTGCCACCCTGCCTGAGGGTAGTGTCTGATTGCAGGAACAGGAGGAGTCACACAAACACGGATGATATTCCCACAATGCATGATCTATGCAGCTGTGAAAAGCATGGTCTTTCTTACACCCCTACCTTACAGGGACATCTAACACGGTATGGATCAACATCCACGTGAGTTGGGGTGAGGAAGCACCCCACACCTAGAGAATTAGCTGTCTTCCAGGCAGACCCTATGACTCCACGCTGGTAGTTACTTTATCGTCCCTATTGGTTATCTGTAGTCTGACCCCATGATCAATTCCATGAGGACCAAGAAGTCTACTGTCTCATCCACATCCACGTGAACATGTGACAGACTTCAGGAGGCAGTTATCAATAAATGCCTTCTTCGCTTCTGTGCTGTGCTAGTGACACACAGCTGTGGAGGCCAGGAAGCCCCGTGTCCTGGTATTATTTCGGTTGCTGTGATAAACTACTCTAACACAAAGCAACTCAGTGGAGAGAACTCATTTCAGCCTCCAATTCCAGGATATTTGAGAGTCAAGGTCAGAACTCCCAACAGCTAGCTACATCTATGGCTAAGAGCAGAGAGTGTGAAGGTGTGCCTTTGTGTCTGTTTGCTTCTGCTCCACCCAATCTCACAAATCGGATACATCCGGGATCCCCTTACTAGGGGATGCTGCCACCTACACTGGGCTTTGTCTTCTCACATCAATTAACAATCAAGACACTCCCTCACAGACATGCCCACAGTTTGATACAAAGTGGGCAGTCCGTCACTGACATTCTCCCCAGACTTTTTTGGGTTCTGTCAAGTTGACCATTAAAGCTAACCATTAGCACCTCGTGCTTTAGGTCACTCCAGGGGATTCCAAGCAGGAGTAGAGATCTGAGTGAGGAGTTTGGAACAGAAGCTGGGGACCAAGCTAGGAAGTTGGGATGGAGTCTTAGCAATGAGACCACAGTATTGTTGTTCTCCTTCAGCCGCCTTCCTCTTCTTCTTCTTCTTTCTTCTTCTTTCTTCTTCTTTCTTCTTCTTTCTTCTCCTTTCTTCTTCTTTCTTCTTCTTTTTCTTCTCCTTCTTCTCCTTCTTCCTCCTCCTTGCCCTCTTCACCACCCTTCATCTTCCTCTTTGCCCTCCTTCCCCCTTCAGGTGTCTGTGCTGATCATCACATCAGTTTCCACAATCAGGACCAGAGGTGGCTAATAGCCCAATGGCCTTGATGCTATCTGTATGACTGAACCACACCAGATCCTCCCCTAGACCCTTAAGGTAACACATGCAGCTTATCTATAGACCCATCTTCTTAGAATAAATAACAAGTACTTTGAGACAAGTCTCGATATAGTAGGCCTCCTCATACAGAGAGGATTGTGTTACACCAGGAAACTTTTCCCCAAATTGTACTGTACTTAAATACACCTAAAATAAACTTCACAGTGGCAGACTCTAGAAATTTGAACCATCACCAGCTAAATCCTGTTAAACTGGACTTCCCTCATGCCACACACAGATTGGCACTCTGCCACCTAGCACTGATAGTCGCAGCAACTCCCATAATTCCCCACCCCTAGCTGCCTTCTGTCTGTCTTGGTCCCACATCAGTCTCTTGTCCTGACTCACGAGTTGGCTATATAGCCACTTATCTCATGCCTCTAAGAGGTCTTCACATAATTGGCTTGCCTGGTTTCTATTCTCAGCAAACCTGCCTCTGATCAGGTACCTGCCTCTCTTTCAATTAGTCATGGGCTAGGGTGAATAGTGGGTGTTGGTCACATGATCCACAGCATGGCCTCCTACATGACAGGACAGTTTCCGTTAGTGGAAGGGCAAAGCGGCCTGATCCCACATGTCCCTCACTGTATAGCCAAGCGCTGTATCTCCAAAAAGGGAAAGAGACCTGGCGGCCAGTTCTGCCATGGAAACAGAACCAATCTTTGAATGTAGACCAAAGTTCAGTTCCTGGCTCCTCCTCTTAGACAATGCTCCCCTCTCTTGAGACTCTCAATTTTCCCATTCTTTCAAGACAGGGTCTCCCATAGCCCAGGCTTGCTGTGTAATAAAAGGCAACTTTGATCTTCTTATCCTCCTGCCTCCAGCTCCTGAGAGCTGGAAACACACCATGCCTTGTTAATGAAGCGCTATGGATAGAACCCGGGGCTTTGCACATGCCAGGCAAGCCCTTTAACAGTTGAGCCTCCATCTAATAAATGGAGAAAAATAAAGCCCGGAACCATATCTCTGGTATATCCATAAATTAAGTTGGATTATAGACAAGAAAGTGTTCTGAAAGCTGTAACGTTTATACATATGTATCTTCACATACATGTGCTTGATATGTGTCAATGTAACCGTTTATCACCATGTAGCTTGTCTATCTACATTAATTATCTTAGGCCTCCCAGATAGTTATTAGAAGGATTTCATCCAACGTTACTTAGCCAATTACTCCTGGTCCAAGTCAGGATACTAGTTCGGTTCTACCAGGAATTAAACATGGCTGACTGTTCCAAGGTGGCTCATTGAGGGCCATATGGGCTGGACGTTCTTTAACTCTGAGAATTAAGAACAAGTTTTCCAGAGAGAGGGAAAGAGAGAAGGAGTGGGGTGGAAAGCAGAGGCTGGACAGAGCAGGACTCAGGAGGCTGAGGCAGGAGGATTGAGTGTCTACATCCAGCCTAAGTTATAGAGTAAGTTTGTGTTCAGCCTAGACCCTCTTATTATTATTATTATTATTATTATTATTATTATTATTATTAACCACAAGGGTCCAGGAACATGGCTCTGTGGATTAAATGTTTGCCATACAAGCACGAGGACCTGAATTCAGATTCCTGACACCCACATAAAAGGTGGGGGTAGTGCTACATGCCTGTACACCCAGCAGTTAGGAAAGGAGACGGGTCCATCGCAGGGGTTCACTGGGCAGCCAGACTACCCCAATCATAAGCTTGCAGATTAGCAAAGAAACCCTGTCTCAAAAACTAAGGTAGAGAGCCCTAGAGGCAGACACACCCCAGCATCAGCTTCTGGCTTCCATGGGCACAGAAGAGATGCCTGGTACATGCTGGGTATCAAGTCAAAGGGTGTTTACTTCTCCATTCTCACACAGCGAACCTGCCAGGTCCCTGACATTCATGACGTCTGCCCACTCCCTGCTCCCTCCCCCCCTCCCCTAGGCAATCTCAAACTTCTCCTACCTTCCTTGCGTCCCACCCCTGGTCATTTTACCCTCTTCTTGAGGACACTTATCGCTCTGGGATGGCATTTTAGTAGCTGTGAAGGGTCCAATCGTGCGGTTGATGGCTAATGTAAGGTTAATGCCTAATTAGCTCATCCAGCATTCATTTTCGTGGATAATTCATGAGAGGTCATTAACAAAAGCCAGGGCAAGTGGAGGGGGCCGTGCTCGTGGCCGTAAATCAGAGCCCTAACGCATGCATCGTGGAAGCAGGAAAATGCATACATTATTCAGATCAAGCAGAGAGCCAGGGCTGTGTGAGACACCTTGACGCTCTTGACCCTCAGGTCCATCCAAGGACCGTGTGCAAAGCCAAACATCTACTGGGAACATATATGGCTGTCCAAGGCACGGCAAGGACAGATCTCCTGGCCAACACATGACCCCGAAGTTCATGCTCAAACTCAGAGCTGCCGGACTGAAAGCACCCTTCAACTACTTAATAGCATACAGCTGCCATCCGGGAACGAGGTGTCTTTTGTCAGTCACCCACAAAGGATCAAATTAAATGTGCAAAGGTGTGTGTATGTGTGTGTGTGTGTGTGTGTGTGTGTATTTTTTGGGAAGGGGGGGATCAATGCATGTGTGTGGAGGTCAGAGAACAACTTCAGTTGTTGTTCCTCAGGCTCTGCCCATCTTGTTTTTAAAGACAGTGTCTCTCTCTGGCCAACTAGGCTGAGCTGCTTGGCCAGCAAGCCACAGGGACCCACCTGTCTCCACCTCAGGGGAATGAGATTAAAGGGACTTAATTCGGGTTTCAGGCATCCAATTCTAGTTCTTGTGCTTGCAAGGTAAAACTTTACCAGTCTCACTACCTCCCTAACCCCCAAAGAAAGGATAACTTTCTTGAAGATTCTACCTGTCCAGACTTCATCTGGTATCCTCCTTCCTTTGGCCCAGGGTTCTAGTTATACTGGTCATTTGCAGGGAGGATATCTCCATTTCCTAACCACATTCCACCACAATTAAAAAAATGCCTCTGCTGGCGAGTCTTTGCCCTTAGTTGGAATGAGAAAAAAAAAAATGAAATAAAACAAAGGTAAGCAGGCCACTGTGGACTAACCCCCAGCAGCAGAAGCCACCTTGCTTGTGCTGGTTGGTCAAACCCAACAGAGGCTTTCCATTGGTTGAAATATGACATTCATATAAGCCAGACAGTCCCATGGGGCGGAGCAGCTCCTCTGTGTCAGTAACTGGCCTAGGCCACGAGAAGAGAGGAGTAGAAAAATTACAAGACACTGTCCTTGTGGCAATTGGCAGGCTGTGTAGGCGAAGGTCAAGGTTGAACTGATTAAAATGCATGCATTATCGCATGAAGCACATGATGGGAACAGAGCCAGCACATGATGAGAGCATCTGAGAACAGAAGGCCAGTGGACCGGATGCTGATGACTATAAAGAATGAGCCCTTCTCTAGATGGGTTGAACGTGGACTCTTCTAGAACCCCAGGAAGAGCATCGTGGATGGAACATCGTGATCAGAAGGGGTGTGACTGGAAACAAGGTCAGAGACTTCGTGGGTCCAGATCTCAGGACCTAGCAAGCCATGGGCAGGTCTGTATCATCATTCACTGGCAATGAGACAGGAGCACCTGAGTGGTCCCAAGCAGAGAACACAGCCGAAGTGAACAGCATTTCCATACTTCTTCTCAGGCTGCCTGGATAAGCAGAGGCCACAGGAGGGGAGCCTGGGGTGGCTAAGATGAGAGGCCATAGGGGCTCAGATCTGAGGAGGAGGGGAGTTGGGGGGGGGGGACTTGCTACTCAGGTGAGCTAGGCAAGTGATCAATCAGGAACTACAGAGAGGATAATGTTGGAATGGCAAATGGGATTTTAAACACAACCACACTTGGGATGCTGCAAGATTACACAAATGCGTGGCTGCTGCAAGATTACACAAATAAGTGGCTCTGGTCCCTTGTTGGTTGTCAGACAGAGAAAGCATTCCAGGGGAGGAGCAGGGAAGGCTGAGAACGAGTTGGTTGTAGGAAAATGTGGAGACAGGCATCCTAAGCAAGATGCTTACAAAGAGCGGGGAAACAAAGAACCCGCTACATCTCTGCTTCTGAAACAAGTTAGATCCTTGATGTTTGACACTGCTGTCCATCCCTGTCCCCCATCCCTACCTCAGGGTTCTAGATCTTTCTACTGGCATAGATCACAGATCATTCTGGCCCAGTGCCAGCCTGGCTAAAATGATGGGGACTTGTCTTCCCCTGAGGTGAGTAAGCCTCTCCTGGAAAAGTCTGAAAACCCCTCTTGTCTCCGGGTCCCTAGTTTCAGACAGCTCATTTGTTGCACAAAGTGCAACAAAGTGTCAGGGAGAGAACAAGATGGCCCCTCCGCTGGGGAAAGGTGAGCCTCAGCAGTAATGCTGGCCTAGTTAAAGCTCAGGCGCTCTTCTCCTTGCACCCAAATGGACCACACTTGAGAAATTAAATAAACAGCATTTGTCAGGGGCTTTTGTGGGCTCCCAGCTGTATTTATTTATAGGTTGGCCTGTTATTTATGGGCACTCTTGCGCTCCGTGTAAAAGCTTTGTCAGAGAGAAGAGGGAGTGAGGAGGCCAAGTGCTTAATGCTCTGGTAGACACCTAAGCATCCACTCCAAGGGGCTGGGGAAAGGATGCTTTCTGCCTCTGTCTCCTCCTGGATGCATGGCGCTAGCTTACACCTTGAAAATACCAGACCACTGGGCGCCTCCTCCAATGAGGCAGAGGGCCCCAGGGGACGTCTGAGGCCAAGGGAAAAAACCCAATCAGAGAGCTTCAGCTCCGTGTGAATTCTGACTCCCAGCTGGGAAGCATCCATCATTTTAACTGGAAAAAAGCAGGCAGACCAAGGCTTGGAGTGAAGTGGGTGTTCAGTAGATGGTGAATGAATGAATGAATGAATGAATTGTTCCCTCTGGTGATGAAACTGGAGAGAAACCTCAAGATGTCACATGGAATGAATCTTAGTAAAATAAAACCAAATTTATATATATATATATATATATATATATATATATATATATATATGAATGAGAATCCGGATTCTTAAAATGCCCCACCTTGGGTTTAGTAGTTCCAAGAACCCTTCCAAAAGAGAATGCCAGCCTAGATGGGGGAGGGGATCTCCAGGCCCTTACCAAGGAGCTATTGGAAACCAATGGCTGCTGGGCTGAGAGAGAATCATTTATTAGGGTGTTCCCACTAGTAGAGCTCCCATGCTCCAGTGGATGGCCCCATGCTCACGCAGATGTGGACAACTCAAACTGAACTCCTTGAACTATTAAAGATACGAAGCTGGGGGCCACATATTGAGCAGAATTTGGTAAGACTTGGAGAAGGGAAATGGCTGTATAAAGAATAAGGAAAGGGTGTAATAAAAACGAAGTTAAGCTAAAGTTTTAATTACCTTATTATTTTTATGTGTATGGGAGTTTTGCCTGCTTGTATGTCTGCATACTGTACGCATGCCTTGTGCCCAAGGAGGCCAGAGGAGGGTGTTACGGAGCGCCTGGACCTGGAGTTCCTGACAGTTATTAGCTATCATGTGTTTCCTGGGAACCTAGACCCTGTGGAAGAGCACTCGATGCTCTTTACCTCTGCGCCATCGCTCCAGCTCCCCAAATTATGTTTTTAAAACTAAAGGGAACTCCAAGAATTAAGAAAATACTGGCTGAGCCGGGCGTGGTGGCGCACGCCTTTGATCCCAGCACTCGGGAGGCAGAGGCAGGCGGATTTCTGAGTTCGAGGCCAGCCTGGTCTACAGAGTGAGTTCCAGGACAGCCAGGGCTACACAGAGAAACCCTGTCTCGAAAAACCAAAAAAAAAAAAAAAAAAAGAAAGAAAATACTGGCAGGCAAGGTGGCTCAGTGGGTAAAAGCCCCTGATGCCCAGGTCCAATTACTGAGCCTGACATTGTGGAAGGACGGAACCGAAACTGTTTTTTAAAGGAAAATGCAAGAGGTGAGGGAAGAAGGGAGAAAGGGAAAAAAAAAATTCTAGAGAGTCACAACCATGAATCACCTGTAGCTCTTCAGTTAGGGGTGAGACCTAGCGAGATTCTAGTGACTGGCATTGTCACTGGGTTATGTAGGCAGTCACATTATTGAGATGTCCTGGGGGCAGTTTCCTTGTCATAGATAGAAGACACTGCCTCACAGTGAATGTCCTGGCATTAAAACCAGTCATCTGCAGGAAGAAGTTCCTCAACAGGTTCTTCAATCCCAGGGCATGAATCCATATCAGCAACTCTATATAAACACAAAGATGAATGCTTATACGCACACATATACATCTTATTGTTGTTCTATAGCGTAACGATAATAAAGGATGGTGAATTTGAGCGGGAAATGGGGGGGCATGAAGGAGGGGAACAGAGGAGGAGGTAGGGCAGGAGTGATGTAATACACAGTGCTTAGACATGAAATGAATGTAAGAATGCAAGACAGAAAGACAGGAAGAAAGAGACATAAAGACAGAAAAAAGAAAGGAAGTACAGAAGAAAGAAGGAAGGAAAGACAGACAGAAAGACAGAGACAGAAAGAGACAGATGACAAACAGGAAGGAGAATAGAAAAAGACAAAAATAAATAACAAAAAGTAAAAACAGACAGACAGGAAGGAAGGAAGAAAGAAAGAAGGATAGAAAAAGATGAAAAGAAAGAAAAAAAGAAGGAAAAAAGACAGACAGATGGACAAATAAACAGAAAAAAGACAAAAAAGAAACAGACAGACAGGCAGGCAGGCAGAGGTATTCCCCAAATCTTGGCCTCATAGACAACAATGTATAGTGGTATACATTTGTAGCCCCAGCACTCAGGAGCCTGAGACAGGAGGATTTCCAACTCCAGGCTGCCTTTGTCTACATGGTGAGATCAAGGTTTGAAAAACAAACAACAGGAGCAGTGGTGACGCCCGCCTTTAATCCCAGCACTGGCAGGTGGATTTCTGAGGTCAAGGCCAGCCTGGTCTACAGAGTGAGTTGCAGGACAGCCAAGGCTACACAGAGAAACCCTGTCTCAAAAAAACCAAAAACCAAAAAACAAAAACAAAAATAACGTCCACCATCAACAAAGCCAAACCAGCGAATGGAGAAAACTGATGCCGCCTTGCTTGTAACCGTGAGGGTTTAGGAACTCCCAGAATGCCTGCAGTGGGGCAGTTACTTAACTTTAACTTCTATATGCACCCCACTCTGATAAGTTACTAAAGCCTTGTTCCTCATGAACTTTACAACAGAACCAAGCACCTGTGTCCCAATGTCACAGAAAACACGGGGCACAGTTTCAGCTTCCAGTGCTACTGAGGCTGTGTGTGGCCCCTGAGAAGTTGCCCGTGGGCCAGTGAATAACTACAGCTGGGCACGTGCATGCAACTCTAGATAAACGCAGTGGGTCTCTCTGTCTCTCTGTCTCTGTCTCTGTCTCTCTCCCCCACACACACACATACATACACATGAAGTAAATAATTAAGTAAATGTAAAATAAACCCTGTCCTATGTGTTTGTGTCTACATACACACACACACACACACACACACACACACACACACACGTGCACATGTGTGCCGGGTGCTTAAACCACTGCAGGAGAATGACTGAGACAGAGATTCTCCAAAGTGGTAACTCAGTGTGTTACATAGGAAGATTACAAGTCCTTTTTTTTTTTTAATAATTTCTTCTATGTTTCTAAATTTTCAATTTTCATTGAAATCCTGAGTCGAATCCATGACTCAAAATAAGCTGATTGATTTGGCTAGTGAATAAACACTCTTTTCCCATCTCAAAATAGATTTTTTTTTCCTTTTGTTTCCCTGAAACAAAGTTTTGCTGGTTAGGAAATATACGTGTGTGCGCTTGCATGCACACACAACCCGTTCACCTAACTGGACCCACTTAAAAAGCTTTATTTTTGCAGTTTTTATTTATGTGCAGGTGTGCAGGAGGACATCGGATCCCCTAGGGTAGGACTTATAGGCAGTTGTGAGCTGCCTGTAACATGGGTGTTGGTTGGGATTTGAACTCAGGTCCTCTGTGAGAACTGCAAGTGCTCTAAACCTCTAAGCCATCTCTCCAGTCCTATTAGCCCGTTTTTAACCCTTAGTAAAGTCACTAAGATTAGAGAGGACCAAGGATTTGACCGTGATCTCCAAAGACGCATGTCAAGAAGACAGACCCCTCTTGGCAGCTTTCTCCAGACCCCTCGGTCACACTAGCACCAGCTGAATGCCCTTGAACCTGTGGTATTCAGGGAAACAGACGGAAGCCTGGGAGCAGCCAGATGGGTCGGAGAGACCCATCCCAACCCAGGACTGCATGGCTCTGCTCAGAAAAGTCACCTGCACACCAAGCCAGGGAACGAGTTTCAAACATGACTCTTTGAAACATGACACACTCAGTGAGTGAGGACACAGCCCAGCCCACTGCCGCCCCACTGCCACACTGCTGATGACCGATGTAGCAGATATCCCATCAGATGATGGCGTGCACACGACTGGCTTTCTCTTTCCGCGCCTGCCTTTCAGGTTTTCCCATTCATCGCCAAGAGAAATCTCCCAGGAACCAGATCGAAGATTTGGATCTCAAATCTTGCCTGGGGATAAAAACTGTGTATGATTTGACTGTTGGTTTTTGGTTTTTGGTTTTTCATTTATTTATTTGTGTGTGTGTGTGTGTGTGTGTGTGTGTGTGTGTGCGCACATGCACATTGAACGCCCACACATACACGGATGCACACACACATTCCATGACAGGTATATGGAGGCAAGAGGACAGTCGGTTCTCTTCAGCTGTGTAGGTCCAGGGCATGGAACTCAGGTTGCCAGACTCGGCGGCAAGTACCTTCACCCAGTAGCCAGACGACTCCAAAAACTGGTTTTCACTCGAGCAAAGCAAAAGACATCCTGCCTTTTAAGACACCAAGAGTGAAGGAAAGCAGATGTAAGATGTGTTCCGTGGGATGCTGTAAGGTAATCTCCAAATCCTTGGACCCAACTATGGATGCTCACAGGGAAAGGACTGGACGGGACCAGAGCAGCCTGGCTCCCCGGGGAAGGAAGGCCAGCTGGCACACGGCAGTGTCACACATGTGAGCTGGCTGGATTGCCAAGTCGTAAGCTCTTTTGGGTACCAGAGTGGGCAGAGGGCACGCACAGTTGGTTCCCATTAAACTTGGTGGACTGAGAATTCCTTGAATGTGGGTATGTGCTGGCCCCAACCTAGCAGGGAGGTCCGAGGTCTGCAGTCCCTACTGGGGCCTGAGAATGTCCCTTCTCCTCCTCCAGCAAATGACGAAAGGGACCCCAGGATCTCCCATGGGGGTCTGGAGAGAAAGAAATAGTCAGAAGGCCTTGGGCAGGCCTCCCATCTGCCCCTTCTTCAAGGCCCCTAATTAGCTATTTACATGACAGACCAATTATAACCCTGAAAGAGTGGTCACAGGCTATTGAGTAATTAGTGACATTTAAAAAATGCATTTCAACCACACAAAACCATGTTTGTACAATGCTCAGAAACAGGCTTCCAACCACAGAATCAAGAAGAACTCAGCAGTGGCTGGAGGAGGGGTGGGGGGAGGGGATGGGGGGAGAAGGTTGGAAAACATCCCCCCCCCAGGGGACCCAAGGCTAGGCAGCTTTTCTTTGTAACCCTATATTAAGTTGATCAAGGGCAAGTGGGATCTGAGGACCTACTGTGTGCCAGCCATTGGGGGGTGGGGGGGTGGGGCAGTGGGCAGAATACAAGATGGATCCTAACTCCATCTTTTGGCTTGAGGATCTTAGCATCTAAGTGATGTTGGATAGCCTCTGCCTTGCGTTGCTCGCTTCATCATGGAAACACTTAGTAATTCACTCAAAAAACCCTGCTTAAGGACCTGCCTGTGGAAAGAGTATAAGGACAAGAGAAAGTCCAGTATCTGGAGGGGGTCCCAGGTCTGAACTTCTGTAAGATTATTTGTTCCCAGTATCCCCTTTGCAACAGAGTCTTCATGCAATGGGCATTACAAATGCCTCTCTAGGCTCGGAGGAGCCAGAGATAGAAGGAGGTCTAGATTTGGCTGACCTCTGAAGACCTGAGGTGGGGGAGGGGTGGCTTCTTGGTACCCTGATCATCACTGTAATCATACATACACTGAGCAGATTCAGAAACGAACGGGTTCCCAGATGCCAGACAGCTGTGATGAACTCTGGTAGGCTAGCCCCAGAGAGGGCACCGAAGCTTTTCAAAAGGGGGCCCAAGTGGGGCAAACCAGAAAGTGTGGAACGTGGGCCTCAGGGAATGGGGAAGGAATTATCCAGACCATGGACAGGACAAGCCAAGGCACTGAGGCAAGACAGCCACAAGGATGGGGGCAGCTGACCAGCGCCAGGAGAGATGTGCTGTTTCGGCTTCCTACAAGAACAGAAGACAATGGTCTGAAGTTAGACCAAAAAGTGCTTCCATCACTGGGCCTGGTGGTACTGGGCTATAAGCCCAGCCACTAGAAAGGCTGGACCAGGAAGATTGCAATGCCAAGCCAGCTGGGGCTACAGAGTTGGAGAGGGCTCAGGTCGTCAGATATTAGGCACACAAGCTTAAAGACTTCAGTTCAAACCCCAGATCCCAAGAAAAAATAGCTGGGTCAAGTTTGTAATCCCAGATCTAGATAGACAGAGACAGGCAGGTCCCTGAAGATCTCAGCACACCAGCCTACTAGCCTAAGAAAGTTGTAGGGAAGCTGGGCGTGGTGGTGCATGCCTTTAATCCCAGCACTTGGGAGGCAGAGGCAGGCGAGTTTCTGAGTTCGAGGCCAGCCTGGTCTACAGAGTGAGTTCCAGGACAGCCACAGCTATACAGAGAAACCCTGCCTCCTAAAACCAAAAAGAAAAGAAAGTTGTAGGGAGTGAGAGCTGCATATGTAGCAGAAGATGGCCTAGTCCGCCATCATTGGTCTTGCAAACTTTATATGCCCCAGTACAGGGGAATGCCAGGGCCAAGAAGTGGGAGTGGGTGGGTAGGGGAGCAGGGTGGGGAGGGTACAGGGAACTTTCGCGATAGCATTTGAAATGTAAATAAAGAAAATATCTAATAAAAAATTTAAATAAAGTTAAAAAAAAGAAAAAAGGGTAGGTAAAGTTCAAATGATGACAAACTAGTGGAAAATAAATCCTAAAATGTTAAGAACATAGAAAAAAAAGAAAAGAAAAAGACATTTAAAAAGTCAGATAGGAGAACATGGGGCAAGAAGGATCCGTGAGATGGTCCAGTCCTGAGCTGGGACCTCAAGCAAACCAAAGGTTGCTGTAAGTCCTGAGTTGCCCATCTGTAAAATGGGCACTTGCACGCACCCTAGCTCGGGCTCCAGGAGGCCTCAGAAATCCGCAGTCATTTCCCTACATGTTTTGCAGCTAGCTCCCACTGAGAAGCAAATCTTCTCAACCTCCTAAACTGGGACGGAGCAATGATGCTTGGATTAACATTGACTGTCAGAAAGAGACACTGGTGGCAATACACTAGCTCTAAGTCTGGGCTTAGAAATCTTGGAGAGTCGCCATGGTGCAGAAGTAAACTGTAGTCCAGCCACCCCAGACGGACCCAGAAACTGCCCGGTGACACAGGAATAGCTCCAGCGGCCTTCCCTACATCAGTACAGCATTCACGCGTTCATGAGCCAAATCGTCCCTGTAATTGCCACTAAGATTTGGGGTGGGTTTGTCATGCAGTAACAGCTGGCTGAGACAGTCCTGAGGCTACTCGATGACAGGCTGAAGTCTGCTTCCACTAGCTCCCTGCCCTTGCTTGGCCATCTGTACCTGTTAGATCTTCACGGGAGATTCCCAAAGCTTTGCCCAGCATACACAGAGGCTGAACTCCAGTCCTCTGCAAGAGCTACAAAAAAAAAAAAAAAAAAGAGCAGTTTGCTCTTAACTGCTGAGCCTACTCTCTGGGCATTCTCCCCACTCTTGAATTCTGGTTCAAATATCAGGCCCTGCAGGAAATCCAGAGCTCCATCATACCCCTCTAGGCCTATTACAATGTCTCTGTCAGCCACGCCTCTGGCACTCAGCATTGGATACATACTTTCAACTCCTTTCTGCATCCAGATTTTCTCCCTACTCTCATCACCTCCCTAGCTCTCACCTGGACTAATCCTCACAGACTTCATTTTTCTAACAGATACTTATGGGATGCCCAGCCTCGTACAAGCTGCCGGAGCTATGCCTAGGAACAAGATATTTGAGGTCCCTATCCTAGGTAAGGGGACAGGGCCACAAATGAGTGAGATTTCACATCCTGAGTGATGAGACAGCATCTTCTAGCATGCAGATGAGCTAATCTGATGTGACAGACAGCATCTGAAGTATGGGGGAACCTTCCTGAAATAGGGTAACCCGGGAGGCTTCCATGAGGCAAGGGCATAGAGCAGCAACCTTAAGCAGTCAGAAGGATCAACTACAAAAAGAACTCTGGATGGGCAGTCTTGCAGAGGAAGTAGCTGGTGCAAAGGGCCTGCGGTGGGAACGGATATAGCCTGTCAAAGCAGTTAGAGAGAGGGCAGGGGCGGGGCGGGGCGGGGGGAGATTGCAGCTTCAGCAGGGTGAGTCTGGGGAACTGGGGGTAGAGATGAAGTCAGAGAAATGCACACAAGCCAGGCCAGAGAGGCTCCAGGGAAAGGTCCAAGGTTCAATGTCATTCTGAGTTGTGCAGGGTCAACAGATCATCTTCCTCCAAGGATGCCAAGACTGAGCTGTGAGCAGCAGCAAGAACGTGCTGGCCACAGTTCCTTGGAATGTCCCGAATCTTCCCCATCCTATGTTAATTAATCCACCCATTCCATCACCCTGACTTCCAAGAGAGGGACAATGGGAAATTTACAAAGGGCAATAAACCTAGTCCATGACAGGTAGTGTATGTATATCCCTACACACACAGATACAAACACACATACACAGACATATAAACACATATACAAATGCACATATATATACACAGATACATATACACAGACATTCAAACACACATACACATATAAATATGCATACAAATAATATACCCAGACATACAAACACACATACACACATACAGCTATACAAACACATATACACATACATATACACAAACATATAAACACACATACACATGTACATATACATAGACTTACAAACACACACAGAAATGTACACACATATTCACAATTACATATACACAGACATACAAACACACATACACACACATATAGCCATACAAACATATATACACAAAAATATAATATAAATACACATTCACACATACAGAAACATATAAAAACACACACACAAACATATATATATATATACATAGAAATAAGAACACACACATATACACACAAACATGCATAGACATACAAACATACATATTCAAACATACATACATCCATACATGCATACACATACATGCATATAAATACACATACATAAACATACATATACATATACATACATTCACACACACACACAAACATGCATACATGCATGTACTCACAGACACACAGAACAAGGCACTCAGATACATATACAGATACACATACACACATACGATCTAGAAAGCAGTCACATCGGAATACAAACACATCAGTGATTCTCAACAAGACATGTCTGGTTCCATTGCAACCTCAGAAAATAAGACTGAAAAAGCAGCTATGCCCCAAAAAGTCAGCCAGCAGCCTGCTGAAGACACAGATGTTAGATTCTGCCGCTAACTATAATTATAAGTGAAAGCTGTAGCCAGGGGCTCAACGTCATGTTTCCTCAGAGGCCTCCAGGCTGGGTGTCTTCAAGCATCATTGCAGACCAGCCCTCTGAGACAGACATAAGCATTACTCCCAACTCACAGATAAAGAGATGGTCCCCTACCCAGTGTCACCCTCTGACAGGTCCTGCAGATAGGATACCACACTAGTCCTACCCAAAGCCCCGCAATGGATCATGGTGCTAAAGGGCTCATGTCTGCGGACTTTACCAGGTCATTGGGGGCTATGATAGCCGAAATGGCCAAGTTTAGTTTTTTCCAGTGCTAGGACTAGAACCCAGGACCTTGGCATGCTAGGTGAGTGCTTGACCACTAGTCACACCCTCAGCCCTGCTTGCTGCTAGTCTTAAATATCTCTCAACTCTGAGACCTCCCAGCCCGTGGCAATCAAAGAGTGTTAGACTCTTTCCACAGGGTCAAGAGTGACTATCACCTCTGTTTCCCTTCGGGAACCTAAACCCAGTGAAGGAGGATTTCTAGTAGAGCCTAAGACCTTCATAGACAAGGACAAAATAAAGCAAGAAAGATGAGCCAAAATGTCAAAAACACCCACCAGCTATGGCACTTTGTGGAAGCCCACATTTGAACTCTTCTCTTAACCACTGAAATCATGTGGAAACAAGAGAAAAAAAAAAGTCTCCAAAAGTCTCCATCCACCTTTCAGACACTCATCCCTCCACGTGTTGGGGGAAGGGGGTGCTCTAGTGCTGTGTATACACATACTAAATTCTGAACCCCAAGATCTGGTTGCTTCCAGATGAGTGAATTCTGATGCACACTGGCCTTTGTTGTGTAAAGCTTGACCTTTAATTTAAAGGTGCCGGCTAAATGAAAGTGGCTATGGTCAATGACTGAGGGGAATAGAGATAGGCTCTAGTTACCTGGCCAGGGGTCACAGGTAGGGACCACGAAGAGAAGGAGGACAGGGGAGAAGGAGGAAGGAGAAATAAGGTGGAGAGAACAGGAGATCTCCTTTAGATGCGATGGACCACATGTGTCTGAGTGAGGACAGACAGACTGCCGGAACAGAATAACCCAGGTGGGACTCAAACACCAAGTACTTGGGGAGCATAGCTGGGAAGTACCCAGGCCAGCGTTAGAAAACTAGATTAGGGTTAATCTGCCCAGTAATTGTGCTAAAGATGATTAAATAAGTCTAGTAGGCCTTGCTTATTGGGGAGCTGGCCAGGTCAAATTAAAAAAAAAATTTTTTTTTTAAAAATAACATTTACAGCAACATCTACCCAGTCCCCACCTACCACCTGACCCTACTGCTCGCACAAGCCAAGTCTCCAGAGAGTAACTCCAGAATGCCCAAGGTGTTCTATAAGTGCACCTTGATATCAATCCGCTTTGTGGGTGCCTTTATTTCATTCGAGAACCATTAGCTTGGGGTTCAGTGGTTAAGAGCACTGATTGCAGCTGGGCATGGTGGTGCACGCCTTTGATCCCAGCATTTAGGATGCAGAGGCAGGCAGATTTCTGAGTTCGAGGCCAGCCTGGTCTACAAAGTGAGCTCCAGGACAGCCAGGGCTATACAGAGAAACCCTGTCTCGAAAAACCAAAACCAAAACAAAAAACAAAACAAAACAAAAAACAAAAAAAACAAAAAAAAAACAAAAAAAAAAGAAAGAAAGAAAAAGAAAGAAAAGAGCACTGATTGCTCTTCCGGAGGTCCTGAGTTCAAATCCTAACAACCCTATGGTGGCTCACAACCATCTCTTCTGGTGTGTCTGCAGACAGCTACAGTGTACTACTCATATACATCAAATAAATAAATAAATAAATAAATAAATAAATAAATAAATACCATTAGCCACGTAGCGCCCTCCGCCCAGAAGATGGAGAACATGCCCTGTGGGGCTCCCCACTGCCCCACAGACCTGAAAAGGCCCAGATTCGGAATCCAGCTGAGTTTCACAACCAAGTCACCTGCCCTCTTCTGGAGTGGAAATTAAAGAGAGAAAGGAGAAAGAAAAATAAAAATAAAAAATAAATAAATAAAGTAAAAACAGAGAAGGTGAAGCTGTGCTTTCTCAAGTACACAGCCAAAAAAACCGTCAAAGTCCTGCCGAGTTGCACAGCCAGCCACAAATCCCTCGCTTGAGGGCGTCTTCCAGCTGGCAGGACCACCGCTTGGCATACTTAGCCTTCCTCCGTGGCTGGTTGTAATTACCAGGCAGATAATTATCCTGCCAGCCCACTTCCCTGAGACCAGTCGCAGGCTCTGCAAACACACAAGGATACAGGTCAAAAGGGGGGGAAGGAGAGGGGGAAGGGAGGGGGAGGGGAGGGGGGGAAGAGACCCTTCCTTCCTCAGTCCCCTAAGCCTTCAGTCTCCTAGCCAAGTCAAGCCAAGAGGTCCCAGCCAGAAGACAGTCTGGGAATCTGCTGGGGGGGGGCGTGTGAGGACCCTAAATTTCCATAGAGTTTTGTGTCTGAATTACAAGCTGCCCAGGGAAGCCAAGCACAGGGTGTGTTTGGTCCTGGCCCCAGACAGTGGGAGAAGCAGCCGGGTGCTCTCTTTGCTGTTCCTTGGAGAGCAAGCATAAACTTTATTTTGATTTTCTTTCTTAAATGGCTAATGCGTTGGCCCCTGCTGCCCTAAAAGTGTAAACAGTGTGTTCCTCTCAGGGTGGGGGAGATGGCTCCTCTGTAAATAACCTTGCCAAGGCACCCTGGCTTGGCCCAGAACCCCTGCTCTACACACACACACACACACACACACACACAACACACGGCCAGGAACTTGGAGACTGCAGGTGTGACTCAGAAGTAGAGCACTTGCCTAGCTCGTGTGAGGTCCTGGATTCTATCCCCAGTACGGAGAGAAAAGTGGGGGGCTTGGATGAATGCAGGGAAGAGGTAGTGGAGAGGACTCAGGCAGAGTTGGTTGATGAATCCTTCAGAACTCCTCATCAGACCGCCAGTCATATGAAGCCCCCACTTCACCAGTGTTTTGGCGGCATCACCACAATGACTAGATTGGCAAATGCACCTTCATGCACCAATCATCAATCGAGAAAATGCCCCGCAGGCCATTCTGATGAAGGCAAAATCTGCTGAGCTTCCTCTTTCCCGGGTGACATTACTTTGTGTCAAGTTGGCGAAAAACAACCTGCACACAGTCCAACATCCACTTTTTGACCTAGGGGTTAAGTGATACAATGGCTGGCAGAGCACTTAGCATCTTTGAGGGCCCAGGACACTTAACTATTGTTGTAAGTTCCTTTTGTCTTCTCTTCTCTGTTTTGTGCAATGGGGACCTTTAGGAGTTGCACTTTTCTGTGGCAGACACCGAGACCTGGTGCACAGTGTGTGCCCAGACTGTGCTGTGCAGTTCAGTCCACGTGTGGTTTTTGTTGTTGTTGTTGTTGTTAGTTTATTATAATTACTGCAAAGGCCAGCACTAATAGGGAAAATAATAGGCTAATAGGGAAATAGAGGCCGGAAGACAACTGGACCAGGTGGCAAAGGTTAACTGGAGGAACGCCTCCTGGTACGGTGGAAATGCCAGGTGTCTGGAGTCTTTGCTCTTTCTTCCCGGTAGTCGCTGAAAAACACATCTCAAGTAGCCCCTTTGACTGAGAAAAAGCCACCCAGGCAAAAGCAGGCTGTCCTTCAGCCACGTGGAAGTTTGGTGAAGATGTGTGATTCTGCCAGGCTCTAGGGAATTTGGTTACATTGATCATTGGATACAGTAGCCCCATGAAAGAATGGCCATCACCATTACCACCGCCAGCACCACAGCCATCACCACCACCGTCACCTCTACCACAACCATCACCACGATTGCTGCCTTCGCTACCATTATCACCCCTACCACAGCCACCAACAATCATCACAATCACCAAGACCATCACCATCATTACAGCCATGATAGGGTAGGTAGACAGACAGATGGACCAACAGATAGACAGACAGACAGATATATGGATGGATGGATGGATGGATGGATGGATGGATGGATGGATGGATGGATGGATGGAATGATGGATGGATGGATGGATGGATGGATGGATGGAATGATGGATGGATGGATGCATAGATGGATGCATAGATGGATGGATGGATGCATAGATAGATAAGATAGGTAGGTAGGTAGGTAGGTAGATAGATAGATAGATAGATAGATAGATAGATAGATAGATAGATAGATAGATAGATAGAAAGAATGATGGATAGATGATAGATGGATAGATGGAT
>NC_034612.1:8714204-8743342 GCF_900095145.1 Mus pahari | reverse complement strand
AGATAGATAGATAGATAGATAGATAGATAGATAGATAGATAGATAGATAGAAAGAATGATGGATAGATGATAGATGGATAGATGGATGGATGGATGCATAGACAGATAGATAGATAGATAGATAGATAGATAGATAGATAGATAGATAGATAGATAGATAGACAGACAGACAGACAGACAGATAGATAGTCAGACACAGAGACTAGAAAAGCCCTGTGATGTGCGAATGAGGTGGGGATAGGGCAGAGTTCAGAAAAAAGACTTGCAGAAGTGAGTTTAACTCTGGAATATGACTTAACCCCCAGAAACCCAGGGGATTGTGGGTTTGGGAGTGGCACAGAGGGTAAGGTCAGACTTGAGAAACCAGCTCTTATTCACATCGTCACTTGAGAATGTGGATGAGAAACAGGATGAACACAGGAGAGGCGGGGAAGCTGGCAGAATAGCCTTCTTTAAAAGTGGCTTCGTAGGTTGGAGATGTGGATCCTGTGGATTTGTGGTAGAGTGCTTGCCTTCCATGGGGGGTCCCTGTGTTTCTCTCCAGCCTCAATCAATCAATCAATCAATCAATCAATCAACAAGTGTAAGAAAAGACTACCATTGAAACAAAAAAAAATGTTACTAGCTATAGACAATCTTTCTATCATTTATCAATTATCTGGCATCTAGCTTTACATTACCTACCCACTGTCTATTTATTATCTATCATCTATCAATTATCTACCTATTGGTGGTTTGTTTATCTGTTTTCTGTCTACATCGGCCTTATCTTGAGAACTCAGATCTGACCCAGTGCCTAGAGTAGCCACATTGTGATTATCACCTCCATCTGGAGACCCCTGAGATGGTGGGCATTCACAGCCTCCAGATGTCCTCCAGTCCACGCATCCCTCTGGTTCCGTCTTACTGAGGCAGTGACAGGGGACATTGGTTCCTTTAATGACTCTCCAGCTTTGGGGACTTGTGTGGGTATTTTCTGGTGGGGCCTTAGATCAGGAACTCCTTTTGCTTCTCTATTCAGTCTCTTCTTTCTAACACAGCCTCCCCCTCAGTCTCTTGGGTCTGGTGGGATGCATCATGGTGGCTAGGGACCCTTATGCTGAGGTCAAGATGTATGCTGAGAGCAAGCACATTTCCTCTCCCTATAATGATGGGTTTCTCCAGGGATAATTTAAGCTTCTTGTTGTTGAAGGCTGTCTGTGGTTTCATGTCAGAGAAAAATATGGAGCCATTGGAGAGGAAAGAAATAACCAGGGATACATATGAAGAATCATGAGGAGGGGAGAGGAGAGAAGAAAGGAGGGGTGGGAGAGGAGACAGATTTGGCTCCATACGTGCCAGCCACCTCTCTCACCTCTCCAGCGTCCGTGAGCAGAGCACATTTGAAAATCCCCAACTATTGCCACTTTGGACCTGTCATCATGTCCACTCCAAAGCCACGACCACAGGGTTTCTCCCAGCCCAGCCCTCAAGTGAGGGCTATCAGTGGGGTCCCTGATAGGGGCTATTTCTATCCAGAGCATCGCTGATGGCCACCTTTGCTGAGTCCTCGGTACTATTTTCTTGGAGACCTGGCAGTCTAGGGGTCCCTCCACCTACTCTGGTTTGTCCCCACCCTCCTGCCTCAGACATGACTCTTGCGTCATGTCCACAGGTTTCCCCCACCTCCCTCTTCCACATACAGACTCTCCAGTCCCACCTGTGTTGGCCCTGGGCAGGTAATTTGTTTGACTTATCCATCTGCCCTTTGCCATCCAAGGAGGCTTCAAAACCGTTTTGGGAGCTATGGGTCTTTCAGAGACCCTGGTTCTGTCCATTCTTCTTAAGGGTGCCTATGAGAGTTAAACGGCAAGTGATTAAGAGCTGCCCTTGAAGAGACAGGGTGCAAGAGGACGTGACATCTGAAACTGTACATGACATTGAAATTTAAATCCACAGCTCTAGCGAGTCCCTCTTGGACTTCAAGGCTGTCATCCCAACCACTCCCTTCATGGCACTGGGCTGCCTCTGAGACCATGGGGATTTTAAGGTCTACAGTGCAATTTCTTTTCTTCCTTTTATTTCATCTAAATTTTCCTTCCCGGGGATGCTCCAGAGATAGCCTCTCCACAGGGATGTCCAACCTGCAGCCTGCAGGCTCCACGCTCTCCTGGACAGCTACGCATGCAGCCAACACAAAGTGTGTGAAACTCCCCATTGTGGTTTGAATGTGGAAAGTCCCCCACAGACTCCTGTGTTCTTAACACTTGCTTACCAGATGATGTCACTGTTTGAGATGGTTGTGAAGGAAGTGGGTTACAGAGGGGTGGGCCTTGAGGTTTGAAAGGCAGGTCCTACTTCCTGTTCACATCTGATTTCTGACTCGGGATGCAGTGTCATCAACAGCTGTATGCTCTTGCTCCTATGAACTGAAATCCGTCCTTCCTCATGAAATCGGCCTCTTCTCTGTTATTTTGTAACAGTAACTTAGAACCTTATTTGAAACATTGTGGTATGTTTTTTTTTTTTTTTTTTTTTTTTTTTTTTTTTTTTATTTTCAACATAACTTTACTATGTAGCTGTTAAGTGTGAACTTTGAAGATGACAAGGTTTGTTGCAATGCCAGTAATTGCCAAGGTTGGGCAGAACAGAAAGTCATGCCCTGCAACCTGGTTGGTAGTCTAGGACGGTAGTACAGGGGTCTGTGTGGAGTCCTGGTCCTCGCTACCCCTCACCTATGTGGCATCCATCATAATTTCTTCTTCACTGAAGTTTATTTTGCCTTTCTTACCCAACACGGCACCTAGACCTCAGTCCACGATGCTAGAGCAGCTATTTCTAAACTGTAAGGGTTCGATTCCATCCCCTTCCCCTCCAACCTGGAATCATAGGAGCTAACCTACTGCTTTTCATCTACAAAGGTGGTATTGATTTTAGGTGAGCTCAGAAGGTGGGTGATCTTTCTGTCTTCTTGAAGGAAGAGAACTCCTTAGATCCAAAAGATGAGGAGTAACCGCTTGGAGAGAGGCGGGCATTCTGGGGCTGAACCATGCTTTGTAACCTCAGGATACAAAGAAGAGCGGTTCTGAAAAATACCGGGAAGACGGATGAAGAGTATCCTTCCAACTCTATGTTCTTTCATTTAAGTAATATTTTTAAAATGGCCATCGGAGTATCCAGAGGGACACCTCAGTGCCCCGAAGCACTTTGCTCTTGAAGGAAATCTGAATCTGCTTCTCAACCCCAACATCAGTTTGTTCCCAGTCATCCATGACTCCCGTTCCAAGCCATCAGACGTGCTTTGTGTACATGTGTACATGTGTGTGTGAAATCTTTAAAATTATCAGCTTGTAAATATTCAATTCAATGAGGAGTGTGACCCCCATGTTGGAGTTCTGAAAGTGCTGGAACTTAGTAAATGCCCACCAGATTGCAATTCCACGTGGGAATCACCTCCAGCAGAGGATGTCTCCTCGAAGCCAAAGATGTGTAACAGGAACCAGAGAGGACTCCACTTGATGGCTGGTTCGCTGGCAGGATTATGCTTATACGGTTTTCTTATACAGTCAGGACCACCCACCAAGGGATGCTGCTGCCTACCATGGGATAAGCCCTTCTAAATAAATTAACAGTTGAGGCAACCCCCAACCCCCGCACAGGCCCACAGGCTGATCTAATAGAGACGATTCTTCAACTCCTTTCAGGTGGCCGTAGGCTGTGTCAAGTTGACAACTGAAGCTGAACAGGACAGTGATCAGAATACTCATGCCTAATGCTGTTAAATCTGGAAGCTTCCACACACTTCAGTCACCATTGTCTCCCAGGCTTCAGACACCATCCCACAAAGCCAGGAAAAAAGCCTTTTGCTTCTGTAATCCAATAATCCTTGAGTCGCAGAGAGGGAAAGAGAGCATTCCAAGCCCAACACACTATTTTTGGAGATGAAATACAAGCCCGTTATTTTTTAGGCAAGAGGCCTCTGGGTGCTGCCTACCATGTATCTACAATGCTCTGTGCCCGGAGGGAGGTGCTATCCAGAGGGTGTCCCAGCATCCCAAGCACAAAGCCCCTTTAAAATTACCCTTGATTTATGGTATGACTGACACAGGCTTCTGGCTCCTACTGTAGCCCCTTCAGGATCCACCCAAGATCCTGTTCAGACAAGGGGAGCGTTTCACCCTGGAGGTATAGAAGGGGCTCAGGGATTCTCACACACCCTCCTCTGAACATGATGCCCTTCTTGAGGCTGTAGGAACCCTTCATGTTTGCAGGGGGGGGGGGGACTCTTCCGTTTGAAGTCTTGCTGCTCCCAAACCCTTAGAAATTTGTCGGCTTTGCCTCTCTGAAGGCTGGAGGCTTCAAACAATTAATCCCAACTTTCAAAGGAGGTCTCTGGAGACCGTTGTTTGAAGGCCACCGGAAGAAATTGGGCAAATGGCTGAGGAGAAAGGGCCCCGCCTGGGTGAGTGCCAGGAGGAGTCCACATTCAACTTAGCATCTATGCTAGATAGTTTCCTGTCACCTTGACCCAAGCTAGAGTCATCCAAGAGGAGGGAACCTCCGTTGAGAAAATGCTTCCAAAAGATAGGGCTATACAGAAGCCTTTAGGGTATGGGGCGTGTAGGGCAGCTCACTGTGGGTGGAGCCATCCCTAGGCTGGTGGTCCTTGTTCTATAAGAAAGCAGGCTGAGCAAGCCATGGGGAGCAAGCCAGTAAGCAGCATCCCTCCATGGCCTCTGCAGCTCCTGCCTCCAGGTTCCTGCCCTGCTTGAGTTTCTTCTGTAACTTTCTTCCATGATGGACTTTGGCATGGAGGTGTAAGCCAAATAAACCCCTTCCTCCCCAACTTACTTTTGGTCCTCCTGTTTCATCCCAGTGATAGAGGGTGACTAAAACAGCATCTCTGTGTGGTACTCTGCAGTGAGTACCACACCATACTTCCTCGGTAGAGCTCAAGAGGAGATGCCTGCCGTGAAGCTGTTTACATAGCAGGGTTACCTCTAGGCTAATTGAGATGGGAAAAACCCACTCTAATTTTGGGCAGCACAACCCCATTAGCTAAGGTCCCAGACTGAATTTTAAAATAAGTTTTGGATTTTTGTCAAAGGCTTTTTTTTCAGTACCTAATGAGATACTTGTGTGTGTCTGTGTGTCTGTGTGTTTTCCCAATGTGTTTATATGGTAGATTACATTGATGGACTTCCATATGTTGTAGACAAGGGAGATGGAGGGAGGGGACTGGGCAGGGGACTGGTGGGGATGGGAAAAAGAGGAATCTGATTGGGGAAGGATGGAGGGAGAGAGCCCTGGGAAAGGCAACAGGATGGGGGGCATCTCTGAGACAAGCTAGAAACCTAGGACAGTGGGGACCCCCAGGAGTCTATGAGGGTGACCCTAGAGAAGACTCCTAGCAATGGGGCATATAGAACCTGAACTGACCAGCTCTTGTAACCAGGCAAGACTTCCAATGGAAGAATTGGGACACCAACCCAGATACAAACCTTAGACCCACAATTTGTCCTGCCTCCAAAATGTGCAGGGGTAAAAGATGGAGCAGAATTTGAGAGAATAGTCAACCAATGACTGGTCTAGCTGGAGACCCATGACATAAGAAGAAGCCCACCCCTCACATCATTAATGATATTCTGCTCTACTTGCAGACAGGAGCCTTATATAACTGTCATTGGAGAGGCCTCACCCAGCAGCTGATGGGAGCAAACGCAGAGACCCACAGCAAGACATTCGGCAGGGAATCCTGTGGAAGAAAAGAAGGAAGGACTGAAGGAGTCAGATTGTCAAGGAGACCACAAGAAAACCTACAGGATCTCCTAACCTGTGTTCATAAGGGCTCATAAAGAATGAACTGCAAGTCAGAGAGCATAAGATGGACCTATGTGACAGTTGTGTGGCTGAGTCTTCAGGTGGGACCCTTAAAGCAGGAGCAGAGGCTGTCTCTGATGACATTGCCTGCCTTTGGATCCCTTTCCCCCTAACTGGGCTGCCTCTTGCAGCCTCAATAGGAGATGCACTTAGTCTTACTGCAACTTGATAGCCGAGGTGGGCTGACAGCCATGGGAGGCCTGCCCTTTTCTGAGGAGAAGCAGGGAAAGGGGTGGATGGTGTGGATGAGAGGGAGGAACTGGGAGGAGAGGAATCTGGGACTGGGATGTAAAGTAAATAGATAATTTTTTTAAAAAGACCAGACAATATTGAGAACATTGTTATAATAACTCAACTACCTAGATATCCATCATGGCTCAGAATCTCATATCAAATGATGCATGTTCATGCAGAGTAAGGGATTTTGTTCTCAGAATTCAGACTCATTGTAACTGACAAAAATCATAAAATCTCTAAAATGTAAAAGATATGCAAGGAAAGAAGGAAGGGAGAGAGAGAGAGAGACAGAGAGACACACAGAGACAGAGACAGAGACAGAGACAGAGACAGAGAGAGGGGGCGAACAAGCTGATCACAGGCCTTCATCTCTCTATGGTTGCCATGTGACCAACTGTCTCACACTCCTGCCGAAGACTCCCTCACTGCGATTGACTCAAACTAGCAGCCAAAAATAAGTCCTCTGTTTCCTAAGATGGCTTTTTGTCACAGCGATGAGCAGCACCCCAGCTGCCCTGCACAGGGAAACAGTTAGACTAGGTTTGGACAGAGGCATTCAGTGTCGAACAGCATTCTCCAGGCTCGGAGTTATTGTATGTTAGAACATCTGCCCACTGAGCCAAGCGACACTTGAAGAAATACAACCTGATGCTGCTCCCTGTCTCTCAGTGAGGAGACTGAGGCTCTAAAGACAGAAGCAAAACTCTTCGTCAACTCTACTTGATGCTCTACGAACAGTGGATGTGACAGAGGTCCACATACCAAGTTCAAAGCACCTGTGTTCCTAAGAGCATGCCACAGGGTGCACACACGGATGAGGAGAGGACGGTTTAATACGTGCTGGTACATCCAGGCAACAGGATATGTGAGAATCAAAATTAAGTGACTCCCACACAACTAGACGTGGGTTTATGTTTATTCTGTTAATGATATTTAATTAAAGAAGCCAGGCATAAAAGCAGATACTCCGACTGAATCTATTTTTGTGTGTGTGTAACTTTCAAGAGCAGGCAAAGTAATCGATAGAAGATAGAAAGAAGGCAAGGCAGAGATGACGAGGTCTTTGTGGAAGCGTAGCTAGAGCAGTATAACAAGGTGAACATTGTGGTGAGCTATACCTTGATTATGGAATAATGAGGTACATGTACATAACATATTAGCACATATAAAATGTAGTGTGTGTGTGCGCGTGTGTGCGTGTGTGTGTGTGTGTGTGTGTGTGTGTGTGTGTGTGTGTGTGTGTTGGGGATGTATAGATGAAACTAAGGAGAGGAGGAAACCAGAAGGAAAGGGAAGAGATTGGAGGAAGGGACTAGAAAGAGAGAGAAGAGATTAGAGAGAGAGAGACAGACAGACAGACAGAGAAACAGAGGGAGAAAGAGACAGAGGCAGAGAGAGAGATGGTGGGAGACAGAGAGACAGTGAAAGAAAGAAACAGACAGAGAGAGACAGAGAAACAGAGACAGAGACAGAAACAGAGAAGAATAAAGGGACTTTTGTGGAGTCTCATAACTAGGAAGAAGCAGAAATAAAAGCTGATCCCGGAGCTGCCAGGCTTCTGAGAACCGCCATGCCGCCATGGGCTACGGCTCGGGGCTGAGCCAACATCCGGTGATGGATGGATGTCTGTTTATGGAAACATGGCCACATTATCTCACCAGCGCTCGAGATTTAGATCCCTGTGAATCCTCGGTGACCTCCTGCCACACTTCTCGGCATGGCTCGTGGTTCTTGATGGGCAAAATTTAGCTTCAGGGGGGCTGTAATGTGCTCGGGCCACAGGCTGCAGCTCCGCGGTGGAGCTGGCCTTGCCTTCTTAGGCCATCATCGAGGGACTGTGGACAGAGGCAGGTATTGATCCTCGCTCATTATTTAAATGCATATGGCGGCAGGCAGCTCTGCTCAATAAAACCCTGACAGAGGTGTCTCAAGCCTGAGTGATGGTCCTAGCTACACCCAAGGGCTCTGTCCTTGTGGAAGATGAAACTCAGTTTCTCCAAGTGAAAAAAGTTAGGCAAGTCCAGAGGCTCACCGGCTAAACCTCACGGCTTGAGGGGCTCCTTGGATCATGATGGCTATAGACAACAGATAGTTGACATTTTTGTAATTGGGTAGCGATGGATACCATTGGTGATTGTTTTTGCTACTAAGTTTAATTTTTTAAGACAGAGTATCTAACATGTTATGGGTTTGTCAAGCAGTATAGAAGTTAGGAATCCTGGACCCAATGATTCATTTTCCTTAAAACTTTTTTTTTCCTTTGAGATGGTCATAAAAAGCGTCTTGATCATAGTCACGCCCTTCCTTCATCTTCTACCAGATCCACCCCCTTCCTCTCTCCACCCACCAGCCTTTCACAAGCAATTATTCCTGTCTGTCAGGTTGAGTACAAGCTAACCATACACTCTTGGGTGTGCTACCATAGTCAACCCACTAGAAGCCACACGCCTAAAGTAAAATGACTCTCCCTCTCCTGGTGGCCATCAGTTGCCAATCGCTCCTCGGTGAGGGTGGAATTTGATATCCTCTCCAGGCTGGGATTTTATGTGGCTTGATTTTGTACCAGTTTGGAATACGGTGACGTAGTCTCTTGTGTGTTAGAAGGCACACTATCAGAGGAGAAGTTAACATCAATGTTCCCCGGCTGTGAAAACCCTGTGAGCTACAGTAATTGACTTGCCTGACAAGATGTTCTCACTGCCGCTATAGGGCAAAAATGTCAAGATTGTAAACAGCCACTTTCTGATTGCGTCTAGGGCCTGCACATACACACACTATGCACACACACACACACACACACACACACACACACTGCACACAGGCACATATACACTACATACACTACACACACTATATGTACACATACACTATACACACATACATACACACATACTACACACACACACTATATACACACTTATACTACACACACAATACACACATATAAACTACACACATACTATACACACTACATACGCATACGCACACACACACTATACACATTAAACATACTACAATACATACACACTATACACACACCACACACACTATATACACACATACACTATACACACTATATACACACTCACATGCTCTCACACACACTATACACATTGTACACACACACACAAAAACTATATACACACCACACACACTATATACACACATACACTATACACACTATATACACACTCACATGCTCTCACACACACTATACACACTGTACACACACACTATATATACACACCACACACACACTATATACACACATACACTATACATACTATATACACACATGCTCTCACACACCACACACACACACACACACACACACACACTATACACACAGAATTTAAAAGGTAACAAGGTAACGGTAGAGTGGTCAATACACTGGTTAGATCAGCCTCCTCATAAATGTTCCCTCCTCCCAGAGCCTCCTTATGGACAGAGCATCAAGGTCCAGGCCCCCGCATGTGAGCTGCTGGGAGCTACACCTCTTACCCTGAAGTCTCTGGTTAGCGCCAACCGACCAGATAAAAGAAAGACTTCCTTTTCAGACTTACATATTTCAGTAAAATGCCCCTACAATGCCTTTTGACAAATCACTGACTCCATACAATTCTTCACTCTCCTGCCTAGCAGGTGAACCCCGAGGCTCTGGGAAAAGGCTTCACTGAAGGTCCCCCCATAATCCTTACAATGCTGAGCCAGGTGGACAGTGTGACCTCAAATATCGAGCCTCACCCATCCATTCGTTGCACTGGTATTTAGGTTCCTTCTCTAGCCATTCTGGTTCTCATACTCTGGCAGGGGAGTACCAGAGGCCCCTGGGGGGTGGGGGTGGGGGTCACCGGCATTGTGCACACTGATGTCACCTATTCCACAGCACAAACAGAGCCTTGCATCCTGATCTACAGGAAGCTCGACAACTCACTGTAATGACACCTCTTCTTGCTTGCTTCTAAACTCAGAGAATCCAGACCACAATAGGGCGCCAGGTTCAATGGGACACTTGTGGCCCTATTTTGCCCCGTTTGGGGTTACAGAACTCATACCTGGAGTGGGAAAGCAAGGAGCTAGCAAGTCCTCCCAAAGCATCAGGAGTTACAGTGAGCAAAGCAACTCCTCCTTCCTTCCATTGGTCATGGACTTGTTTTTCTTGTTGAGGACACAGTGTCAGATGGTGCATGAGTCCAGTGCACACAGACCCTATAACCCAAGAAGTGGGCATGTTTATTATCATGTTACCTTCAGGCTGTGTCCTGACAGCATCTTCAGGAAACTCTAAGAGGCTTTGCTGACTCACGTTACAACTTATAAATAATTGGAAGACATGTCCCTAGAGTGAGTCTTAGTCACATGCTCTGTGTCCAGTCAAGGTGAAAAGGGAAAGAGAGTCCTTAGCAGGAATCCATGTCTGTCATGATCAATGACTATCTTCCTGGGACTAGAGAAGGAAAAGGGATACCCCATGTAAACAACTGTCCACTGACCTGCTGGCTGGTGTCTACAGATGGCCCAGAAGCCTCAGTCTCTGAGGCTAGCCCACAACACCTTCAGAGGTAGTCATAGTATTTAGTAATAGGACTGGTGCTTAGAAGTGCTTGGCAGTGCCAAGGCTAAACCGTCTCCATCGGGTTTCTGTGAAGATCACTGAACAGGCTGGTTTTGTGTGTCAAGTTGAGGAAAGCTAGAGTCATCCCTGAGGAAGGAGCCTCCGTTGAAGAAATGCCTCCATAAGATCCTGTTGTAAGGCATTTCCTCAATTACTGATCAATGAGGGAGGGTGCAGACCATTGTGGGTGGTGCTATCCATGGGCTTGTGATCCTGAGTTCTATCTAAAAAAAAAAAAAAAAAAAGCAAGTTCAGCAAGCTTAAGAACAAGACAGTAAGCAGCACCCCTCCATGGCCTTTGCCTCAGTCAGTCCCTGCCTCCAGGTTCCTACCCTGCTTGAGTTATTGTCCTGACTTCCTTCAGTCATGATCTGGAAGTGTAAGCCGAATCAACCCTTTCTTCCCCAACTTGTTTTTTGGTCACGGTGTCCCATTGAAGCTAAGACTAAGACAATCACCTAGCCGAGATACCTTGTCTACTTGCCTTTTCAGCACTTCTTTATGCTATCTCTGGTGTGTGTGTGTGTGTGTGTGTGTGTGTGTGTGTGTGTATGGGGTGTACATGTATGTGCATGTTGTTCATGTATGTATGTATGTATGTATATGTGCATTTATGTGTGTGCATGAATGTGTGTTCATGTATGTTTGCGTGCATGTGCATCCATGTATGTGCATGTATGTGTATGTGTATACATGCATGCATGAACACATGTGTGTGCATGCATGTATGTGTGTGCATGTATGTATGTGCATACATGTGTATTTATGTGCGTTTGTGTGTGTCTCCTCTCAAACCCTCATATCCTTAATCTACCCCATGAGCTCTGTTCACACACCTGCATTGATACACCTTGTCTTAGATTCTCCCACCATTTGCTTTCCAAGTCTGTGACCAGGTCATTATCTATCACCAAGTACATACCTACAATCCTTCTGTCTGTCTGTCTATCATATATCAGTCATTCTTCTATCATCTGTCTATCATGTATCACTCCATCTTTCATTTTTCTGTCTACCATCTATTTATCTGTCTTCCATCATCTATCTCTTCTCTCCCTGGGTATCCTCTATCATATATCTACTACCTACCCATCTTCCCTGTACTATATCTGTCTGTCTTAGGTTTTTTTGTCTTGACACAAGGGCATCATGAATGTAGTTCTTTCCACAGCAGTTTCCATAACTGTCTTACAATTGTTTCTACTGTGTGTTGTTTATCACGATAAGAGGAAAGGACTTTTACTTGGAAAAAAAAAAAAGAGGGAAATGTAGTGGTCGGACACTGCTTGTATTCTAATGCTAAATTCTGGTTTCTCATGATGTGGTTTCCTCCCACACACACAAGCAGATCCTCACGTATACAAAAGTAACACCATGTGAAACTTAAGCCCAATCTAACTGGTCCATAAAAGGCTAGACACTGTGATTGGGCAGTGGAGGGAGAAAGGTGGGACTGGAGGATTCAGAGAGAGGGTTGCAGGTAGAGAGGAGAGGAAGACAGAGGTGAAGGAAGCTCCATGGACCAGGACTGCATGGCCAGGAAAAACAGCAGGTAGCAGGAGACCTTATAGCTGGGGACTAAGTTAGTATAGACCTGGGTCTGCCCCAGTGGGCTTATAGCTTATTAAATCTATCGTTCATAGATAGGTAGGTAGGTAGATAGATAGATAGATAGATAGATAGATACATAGGTACATAGGTACATAGATACATAGATACATACATAGATACATACATAGATATATACATAGATAGATGATAGATGGATACATAGATATATAGATACATACATAGATACATACATAGATACATACATAAATAGATGATAGATAGATACATAGATATATACATAGAGAGATAATAGATAGATGATAGATAGATACATAGATACATAGATGGGTAGATAGATACATAGATAGATGATAGATTGATACATAAATACATAGATAGATGATAGATTGATACATAGATAGATAGATAAAGATAGATAATAGATGATAGATAGATAGATAGATAGATAGATAGATAGATAGATAGATAGATAGATCTACTTAGCTACCTGCCTCCCTCCCTTCATGTTTCAAATCTCCCTTCCTCCCACCCAGACTGGGTCATAGGTTTAAGTTCTACCCCCACCCCTTTTCAGAGCCACCACCTGAGCATTGAGTGTGGCTGTAAAGCTGCACCATCCGGTTTCAGTTCACACTCCCACACCAAGCTGGCTCACCCATAGCAGGCTGAGGGTCAACTCCTTTATTGGGCTGATGATGTTTGCAGTCAGATTCCTCTGGGTTTCCCATCCTAGGCGTTGAACTTGTGTCCAGGGGGAGGCAGGTGAAACTCATGGGAGGGTCACCTGAGGCCAATCAAGACTGCATCACTGGCATCCAAAGCCCCTGGCTCCACCCCCCACCCAGTTTAGCAAGAGTATCTGAGCAGCACTCCCCATTGCTGGTGGCCAAGAAGAGGACACTAGGAACCTTTCTGTCCCTGGACTCCTAGTTTCACTCTGACCTGGAAAAAGTATCATAGGATACTTCTGGAGGTTTCTGGATACCCTTGGTCTACAGAATCAGTAGGGAGCGTCTGCTTAGATGTCCATACAAAGGACATGAGAGTGAATCTTTATTTCCTCAAATAGGATGCTTGCCTAATCTTAACGGATCAGTAGCTGGGCATTCATGCCTTCCTGAGCTCCCTGTGGTATGAGAGGCTCTTTTGGCTCTCATACGGTACAGTCGCCTGCTTGTCGCTAGTCTTGCTTTAGGGTAGCAGTAATGGGCCAACTGCCATGGCTCTCTTATCCCTGTTGCTTTGACTTATATGAACCGTTGTGCTCTCAAAGATGTCGCCGTACACGGGGTGTTTATCATGGGTCCATAACCACACCAGTGAACCCCAAAAGTCAGCTACCCAGGGAGAGATTATAGGGTTAGAAGAGAGGTTCGTTTCTTCTGTCAATGGGACAAAATACCCCAGCAAAAGCAGCATGGAGAAGGAAGGGTTTATTTGGCTTATACTGCCAGGATATCACTTCAGAGTAGTCAAGGCAGAAGCTCAGGCCACTACTCCATCATACCCCACAGTCGGGGGGGGGGGATGTATTCACCTCTGCTGTTCACTATCTTGTTCTAGCACTGGGCTAGCCCTTCCCACTCCTGCAGCTCAGGACCTAGGCCATACAATGCCCCTCACATTCAGGGTAAGCCTTCCTACCCCAATGAAGAAGCAAGATAATCCACCACAGATATGCATGCGGACCAACCTGATTTACATAATTCCTCAACTAAGCCTTTCCTCTCAGTGAGCTAACACTTAAAACTAGCCACCACAGGGTCCCTGAGTAAGCCCAGAGATTCCCTAATATTTAATAGCATGGTAGAGAAGGACAGAGTTGGGGGTAGGGTGGGGAAGCTCCAAGCTCTCCTGCTGCCTTGACTTCCATTTTAATGGAATGGAATCTGGAATCACAAGCCACACCTTTCTCCCTAAAGCGACCTACTTTGGTCAGAGTATTTTATCACAGCACCAGGGAACAAAACTAAGACATGCATTTTGTCTCTGCCGTCCCCCGTGTGGTTCTGATGGAAGAAAGTCATTGCTACGGATTTTTCTATAACTTCAAGACTTGGGCCACACTTTCTCATGAGTTCAAACCCAGTGAAATGCAGAGCTTTGATGAAATAAGTCTCAAACACACATACAGACACATACACACACACACATACACACACATACATGCATACATATATACATACATACACACCACACACATACATACACCCATTCACATATGCATACACAGGTATACACACACACACATCTCTCATACACATGCATACACAGCACATGCATGTATATACACATGTATGCACATGTATATACATACATGCATGTAAACACATGTATACACACATACCACTCAAGAATACATAGGCATGTGCACACATACACATAACACTCACACTCTCCCTTTCTCTCTCACACACGTCTCTCATACTCATACATACATACCACACGCATGCACACACATGCACATTTACAGACATACATGCAAACATATGTACATAAACACACATACCACTCAAAGATACATCCACACATATCCACATAATTCTCACTCTCCCTTTCTCTCTCTCTCTTTCTCTCTCTTTCTCCCTCTCCCTCTCCCTCCCTCTCTCTCTCTCTCTCTGACACACACACACACACACACACACACTTTAAGAGGCTTATGTTGAAGCCCATAACTCTCCCTGGACATCAGATGGCTCTTTATGGGCTCACGCTGATGACCTAAGTAGCTTGCAAATTAAACAGAAACATAAGGATAAAATTTCTCTCCGAGCATCAAAGCTTTGAGGGAAAGTAAGAGGAAAGGCAGAGATGCCTAGATGGTCACGCTGTGGTTTCTCCTTCCCCCTCCTGATTCTAAAGACTGCAAATGCACTCAGAGAGCGCCTGCCAAACCCAAGTGACATCAGCCCCCACATCCCACCAACGCCCTACCCTGAAGCCTCTTCCCCACTAGGCAGGAGAGAAGGAAGTGGGTCAAGAGATCAGTGTTCTCAAGTGTTAATGAGTGGAAGCAGAGCCTCACAGACTGGCTGGCTTCTTCAAGCCAGGACATCAGACACAACAGCCTTTGTTCTACTCTGAGAGCCATGCACTCGTGACGCACCACGCCTGGATCAGGACAGGACCATCTTGTACTTCCCTGGTGCACTGGCATTCGGCCACGGTCATTAGAAAGCTGTGTTTGGAGCCTGGCAAGGATCCATCCACCCCTTCAGTGGGATATGTGCCTTGCCCACAGCCCATGTGGTTGAAACCCTTGGTCTCCACAATACACGTGGGGGAAACAATCAAAGCATCCTGTTAGCGATTGGCTCAAAGATGGAAATATGGCAACTGGCAGCCAATCAAAAGGGGGTGTGTGTGTGTGTGTGTGTATGTGTGTTCATGTCCATCCATCCATCCATCCATCCATCCATCATCCATCTGCCTGCCTGCCTGCCTGCCTGTCTGTCTGTCTGTCTGTCTGTCTCTGTGTGTCTGTCTCTGGGGATCAAACCAGTGCCTTATGCACATAAAACAAGCACTCTACCAACTGATCCCGGTCTCTGCCTGCCAGAAGTTTCTTAGTTCAATGAACCTCTTTTGTTGGAGTTAGTGGATAGCAGGAAAGGAACCTGGAACTACTGAAAACTACCACAAAGGGGACCCATCTGATAATGGAGCCCAACTGAAAGAAGAAGAAAGGGTGACCAGGGTCTGGGGAGATGGCTCAGTGGGCAGTGCTTGCTTTTATATGCGCGAGGACCTAAGTCCAGACACCCAGCCTCTGTGTAAAAGCTGAGTGTGGTCTCATATGCCCATAATGCTAGATCTCAGGGCCAGATGGTCAAATCCCATGGGCTCACTGGCCAACCCATCCAATAGCCAGCCAGTCTAGCTGAACTGGTAGGCTCCAAGTTCAGTGAGAGATCCTGTCACAAAAACACAAGGTGATGTGATGAAGAAAGGCATCTTGACCTTAACTCAGCCTCCACACATGCCTACTTGGGAGAGCATGTACAAATGTACATATACACACACATGCATACACATGTACACATGCATGTATACACATATACACACACATGCACATACATGCACACACTCATGTACACATGCATGCATACATATACACACATGCACACATGCATATACATGCATACACATACACATTCATGCACACACATGCATATACACACATTCATATGCTCTTGCACACATGCATGTACACATGCACATATACATGTGCATGCACATACACATACATGCATACATACACACATATGCACACATGTACACATGCACATATGCATGTGCATGCACATACACATACATGCATACATACACACATATGCACACATGCATGTACATACACACACATACACACACATATGTACAGCCTTCATGAAGCTTCATGAAGCTATGTGAACTTTGATTTACCACAGGCTAAACAATTGCACTGCTGTAATTACAGTTAGCTGGCATGTGTTGCATAAGATCAGAGTAAAGAAATATGAACTGACCTTGGTCCTTGGTGGGAAGTGTTCACACAGAGCTGTAAAAGTGATCATAGAGAACTCTTCCAGAATCCAAGCTGCCTAAATGGAGGTGGTTTGTACACTGGGCCTCACTGATTGAGGGAAGCTTCTTGGAGAACGCATTGGAGGCAAGGCTGACACTCTCATCAGGGTTCTGAGATCATTTATTGATGCCTGCCATGGGCATGAGAAAGGAAACTGGTAGTACAGATGGTATGTATGTATCCACATCATAAAAGTAGGGTGTTTTAAATCTAAGATGAGTAGTCAAAAGGGCTGATTATCTGTCTTAAGACATAACAGAGTTATTTGCTGTGGTATCGTATTTGGAATGCTTTCACAGGTGAAGAAGAGGGACGGAGATTATAGATTGAAATCTTCCCATTGTCAAGGTCTTTTAAAGTATTGTGGTCACTTAGGCCACAGTGCCGCACACAGGGGGTTCCAATTAGTCCCACTTAAACATGTCACATATACAAGCCACAGATAAGCTGATGGGCTCCACCCCTGGTCCTCAATTGAGTCCGTAAAGACTAGCAATTTATTCGGTGCAGCATATTATCTGTTTGTAGGTTCCATATGTGTACACACACTTGGGCATGTGTGCGTACATACCTGTGTCTGTATGTGTGCTTATGTGTTTGCATGCAGAAAACAAAGTCAGTTGCCTAACGCTATACCAGGCAGGCAGTACTAATCGATGCTGGCACCGTTTCCTATGAAGAGCAAAGACAGCTCCTGAATCTTCCTTAACACTTGAACCCAGGCAGCCACCAAGTTCAGTTATGGCTGAGATTTTAATGGGCCATTAGAATGCCACACCACCTATTCTAATTACTGTCTGCATTACCCCAAAGCTCAGCAACTGGAAATATTTGTTTACTGCTCTTATCCCTCAGTAAACTAGGGCATGGCTCAGCTGGATAATCCTTACTGGAGGGGGGGGTTTGTTAGGTGATGGTTCAATTATAGCCAATGGTCAGAAAGTTCCAAAGTGGTTTCAGTGATGTACTGGGAGACCCTGAGGGGACTCCTGGAAGGAAGGACTCAGCTAGACCCACTTCTCCTGCCACCAAACTCTCAGCCTCTTCACGAGGACTTTCCAGAAAGACAAACGGATCCATATTACCCTGCAAGATTTCAAAAGTCAGCCAGAGGCCTGGTCCGCCAGGTTTTATCTCCGAGACCTATTGGTCAAACCAGACAGAGCCCCTACCTACCTATGAAAAGCACGTGAGAGAGACTTTGTGGCTACTTTTTTCTTTAAAAAAGGTTTATTTGTTTATTATATGTAAGTACACTGTAGCTCTCTTCAGACACTCCAGAAGAGGGTCTCAGATCTCATCCTGGATGGTTGTGAGCCACTATGTAGGTGCTGGGATTTGAACTCAGGACCTTTGGAAGAGCAGTCAGTGCACTTAACTGCTGAGCCATCTCTCCAACCCTTTGTGGCTACTTTAAACCATTCTTCATTTGTTTTCACTGAACCCACCCAATGGGACAGGCAGCCAGCCCACAGGCTTAGGATGAACCATACACAGTTTGAAATCTTTCAACTCCCTCTGTCATGAAAATGAAAATAAAGCTCACCCGGTTAATAATTGTTTCCTAGAAACAAGCCAAGTTGCAGGTTCTCTCTTACGGCAGTTTGGGGCATTATCCAACACGGCAGCCACTGACACCATAAGATCTCAACCTGGCAATGTGGCCAGGGTAACTGAGAAATGACTGCCTCTTCCCCTTGGCCCTTTTGAGATTGAATCTCACTCGGAATGGCAAGCTGGCCTCGAATCCATGATTCTCCTGCCTCAGCCTCCCACGAACTAGAATTACAAGAGCATGCACCCACGAGAGGTGTCGAAACAATGCTCACGTTTAGCTGCTAGTTCAAGGCCATGGCATTCATTTGATGATCCGCCTACGTATCCGCTGAATTCATGAAAAGGAAATGTTTCTGGAGCTCATAGAAGTGGGTTTTTAAAAATACTGCCAGCATTAGCCTAGCATAGTGACACACGCCTTTCGTCTCAGCATGTGAGTGAGAGTCAAAGGCAGGTGGATCTCTGTGAGGTCAAAACCAGACTCAACTGGTCTGGCCTGTCTGCATAGTGAATTGCAGCACAATTCAGGGCAATACAAAGAAATCCTGTCTCCAAAAATGAACAAACCGTCCACGACAGCAAAAATACAGCGTCGAAATGAAGGGTCCACTTTTTGTTGTTTGCTTGGTTGGTTTGGCTTGGGGTTTCTGAGACAGGGTTTCTCTGTGTAGCCCTGGCTGCCCTGAAACTTGCTTTGTAGACCAGGCTGGCCTCAAACGCAGAGGTCTGCCTGCAGTGAGAAGGCTCAGCTCAACGTTGAAAGCTAAGCTCACAACCAGAACAGCCCTGCTTCGAAGCGTGCTTCCGACTGTGTGTTTATGAACCACGGGATGGCTTCCTCGCAGTAGCTCAGGGCTAAAATGCCTACATGGTCACGTGATGCATCGCTGAGCCAAAATACCTGGCCAAAGGAAGGGTTGGGTTTTTTGCTTGTTTGTTTGTTTGTTTTTGTTTTGTTTTTTTTCCTCTTCAAGAAGGAGGGTTTATCTTGACTCGTGGTTTCTGGGTTCAGTCTATCAAGGTGGGGAGGCTATGTCAGCTGAAGCCCTGGATATCATAGCTTGTCTTCAGTCAGGAAGCAAGGAGAGATGAACGCTGGGGCTTAGCTCTTTCCTTATTTAAAGACCTCAGCCCAAGTGATGGTGCCACCCACGACGAGGGCGGGTCCTTCCTTCGTTTACATACCCGGAGATGTGTTTCCATGGTGATTCTTGACCATGGAGAATAATTATAACATTTAGAGCGTGCCAGGGCCTGGGTTCCATCCTCAGTGCCAGGGAGGGGGTCAGTGTAACAGAGGACACGTAGGCTGGGGGATAGCCGAAGCGGTGGAGCCCTGCCTTGCTTAGGCTGGGGGCGTGGCCCAGCTGGTGGCGCAAGCATGAGGTCTTAAGTTTGATCCCAACACCACATTAAAAGAAAAAATAAAATAAAATAAAATCCCAGCCTGAGTAAAGATGTTCTTAGTCTCTGCCTGGCAGGGGCTCACCCTCTGCGGGCTGCTTCCCTTCCCAGAGGGAACCCCAAGTTTCTCCAGGCAGAGGAGATGTTCACTCCAATTGACCTCCATTCATCAGCTATTGATTGATCCTTCTTCTTGGTCCCAAGCATCGTGCTGGAACTACAGACCCAGATCCTGGGGTGTGTTTGTGACTAATTAGCACCACATGGTAGGTGAGACTCAACATCTAAAACACAAGGCGCTTCCAGTTTAAGGAAGGTAAGCGCTGTATCTGAAGGTGGCTCCAACTGACCCCTGAGGGTGTCAACAGGCAACAGTAAAACTGTGGGCCCCTAAAGCTGCAAAAGTGACACTTTCCCCAGCCCTCACCACGGGAACCCATGGAACCCCACCTGATGGTCTCTCTCAGGATGCATGAGGTTCTGCCTTATTGACAGAATCCCCGAGGGTCAGATTCAGATGGCGTTTTCTTTGATGATATAAGATAAAAGAGCTTCCTGGTCCAGCCAAAGGAATTCAGAGCCCCATCGAACACAGAAACCAAGCTGTAAAGCAGCGGGCTTCATCTATGTCCACTAATAATGCCACTAAAGTCCCAACGCATGAACACGGAACCCAGGGCAGAAAGCTGGGATGAATGGAAATGTATAAGGTCACAAACAGAAGGGGGTTGTCCTCTCCAGGGAGGGCACCCACGGTGTGCAGGCACCCACTGTGTACAGAAGCAGGCATGCTGTGGCTGGAGGGCATGCAGGCATCTCCCAGTCTTCTAGAGCCCTGGGGCAGCTCTGCAAAGCAAATTGTTGGTGTGGGAAGCTCATGTGCAGAACTAGACAATCTGATATGGGAAAGTTTTCCAACAGTGGCCGTCATGAGGTCTTCAAATTTTAGCCTGTTTATGGAGGACAGTGAAGACTGGGAATGCCTGAGCCAGCATCAGTTTCGTATCCTGAGTCTCTGAGGATGCTGGAGGAAGGATCCAGACTCCGGTTGCCATGACACCTTGCAGTAAACAGTAGACTATAACGTGAGCTGTGAGCCCAAGCAACCCTTCCTCCCCAAGCTGCTTCCCTGTTCGTGTATTTTGTCACCGCAACAGAAAAGCAACTGAGGCAGATTCTGATGAAATTGTCTTCCCATGGCACCCAGGACCCAGGTCCCATTCACCCAGGGCTTGGCAGATGTATATCTCAATTCTCTGCCCCGTCCCTCTCCATGACAAGTGGGTAGGTTCCATGAAAATATTAGAGAGAATTGTCCTTTTCTTTCTGAGACTGGGTCTCATGGTAGCCCAGGCTATCCCTGAACTTGTAAAATAGCTTAGGATGACCTTGGACCTCAGATCCTCCTGTCTCCACTCCCTGTGTGCTGGGGAGCCAACATTCCTTCACAACACTTGGTTTATACGATGCTGGGACTTCCTATATAGTTCCTGTCTTAGTCAGGGTTCCTATTCCTGCANAAACATCATGACCAAGAAGCAAGTTGGAGAGGAAAGGGTTTATTCAGCTTACACTTTCAAATCACTGTTCATCACCAAAGGAAGTCAGGACTGGAACTCAAGTAGGTCAGGAAGCAGGAGCTGATGCAAAGGCCGTGGAGGGATGTTACTTACTGGCTTGCTTCCCCTGGCTTGCTCAGCTTGCTTTCTTATAGAACTTAGGACAACCAGACCAGGGATGGCACCACCCACAATGGGCCATCCCACCTTGATCACTAATTGAGAAAATGCCTTACAGCTGGATCTCATGGAGGCATGTCCTCACCTGAAGCTCCTCTCTCTGTGATAACTCCAGCTTGTGTTAAGTTGACACAAAACCAGCCAGTTTGGTTCCTATACGATAAGGCATTTTTCCATCTGAGCCCTCTCCTGTAGACTATTGTTATCAATTATTATTACTACATAAGTAAATTGTCTACTGGAAAACAGTACAACAAAGACCAAACAGATAAGATGGGTGTGAGAAACCAACCTGGGCACTAAGGTGCCCGCAGAAGGCAGAGCCAGACATGAGGCAGGTTTTTTTCTGGGAAGGGAATAAGGGACTGAGAAATAAGAGTGGGTGTTTTCAAGTCTGAAATGAACTGGGTTGTTTGTTTGTTTGTTTGTTTGTATTTCCTTTCCATGGTTCAGCTCAGAGATGAAACTGCAGTCTGGTTAATAAGGGGCTGGCAAACAGAAAATTATTCGTTCTGGCAAACTCAACTTGTCTTTTAAACTGATCTGAGATGTTTTACGTACATTTATCTATTTGTTTGTTTGTTTATTTATTTATTTATTTATTTATTTATTTATTTATGGTCTATAAAGCAGCTGGCATTAAGTCGTAGTTATTCTGAGGCAGCATCTTAATGTGTAGCCCTGGCTGTCCTGAAACTCACTACATAGACCAGGTTGACCTCGAACTCCCAGAGAAGTGCCTACTAAGCGCTGGGATTAAGTGTGTGTTGTCATCACTCCAAGCTAGGTGGCATTAATGTTGACAATATTTTATTTTACCCAGTATGCTCCATAAAATATCATGTCAATATTAAAACTATGGGTGAAAATCAATTGCCTCCAAGCCAGTGAGAGACCTGTGTCAAACTTAGAATGGCTGAGGGCCTGAGGCATGACTTCCAAGGCTGTTTGCTAGTCACCACACACAACACGTCACACACTCAGGCACACGTGCATGTCTTCAGGGGCTCCCCATAACCACCTGTGAAGGGACAGACACCTTCGCAATAATACCTTTGTTGCCCAGTAGGCACACAGTGGGCAGGTAACAGGACACATGTATGCAGGGAAGAACAGAGCCTCGGGGTGGGGTGGAGGGTGGGGAGGAAGTTGGACTTTGCAGAATAAGATGGTCTGGGTGGCAGTGGATACCAGCAACAGGCACTCCTCACTGTCAGCCCAGGATGTGAAAAAGACTGAACCCCTGACTGTTGTCCCAACAGAGAGAGCGCCTTGTACCTACAAGGCGACTCCAGCCAAACAGGCCTGGGTACAGTTCCGGTAACAGGTCCACTCTGTCCTGAACCCAAACCAGCTCAGCTGGCTTCCAGGACAGGCTTCTTGGAATGCAGCCCCACAGAGAAGGCTGCAAGCAAGAAGAGAGAAAGACAGGTGCTCTGACCTGGCTTTTCCTCTCAGGTTACCTTGACTGCCAAAGGCCTGGACCGGAGGACTTAGAGGCGGTGTATATGGGGGTGGAAGGAGAGACCAGTGGAGAGATCTTTCTGTAGTCGTGTGGCTGGAAAGCATTCTTCCCTTCAAACCGTGTGACCTTGGCAGGCTGGGCCTCGCCAGGCCCTTCATCCACTTTGCTGGCAGCTCAGCCCCCGCCCCCGCTCTCTCAGGGTTCTGTAGGGACGTGTGATGTGAAGTTCATAAACAAGGTTGACCAGATGGCTCAGTGGGTACCTGAAGACTTGAGTCCGACCCTGGGACCCATGGGAAGGAAAGAGAGAACTGGCTCCCCCACATTGTCCTCCGATTGCCACACGCACACCTTGGTAACCTGTCCACCACACTCACTCGACCATTCGATGTAACTTTTTAGATTAAAGTTTTGTTGTTGTTGTTGTTTTTAATTCATAGCAAGTTAGCGGCTTCTGACTCCTACATCCAAGTGACACCTCTTCAACAGTGACTTTATGCTTCCATTTCTCAGAGTCTCAAGTCTCTCCTCCCTAGGATGCTGTTCTAAGAACAGTAGATTTCTCTCCAATAGTCAAGAGAGTGCTTTATTTTATTTTATTTCTTCCTCCAAGGCATGCTTATAGATCACACTGAAATACACTCATCTCCAGTAGATATGGCAGCTCACTCTAATCCCAGCACTTAGGAGGCTGAGGCAAGGGGTCCCAGTAAGTTTCCCACACAGCCTGAGAGACAGGGCCAAAAGTGAAACTGTGCATTGAACACACCAACGAAAGAGCCCTGACTTGAAGCTTGCTCTCTCCCCAGCGTTAATGGCTTTAGCTTCGTTTGAAGCTATTTGACTGGGGGCTGGCCAACGACCTGGCCACCCCCGACACTCAGTGTCCTTGTCTAGATGTAGAATCCTAACGGGCCTGCTAGCGATGGCTCTGGGTTGGCAGGGATTCATTTTATGAATGAAGTCTTAGAGTAGACTGGATAAGAATGGTGGAAACGCTAAGACAGAGTTTTCTATCGGGTTTAAACACACACATATGCGCGCGTGCACACACACACACACACACACACACACACACACGAGCACACACACCTCAGCTCTCATTCGGAATGATCTCCTGAGCTCCCCTGATTTCTGCTAATGTTCCTGATAGCCATTCACTTCCTGGTTGTTTGCCTCCTCGGCTCTGATTGGCCAGATTCCAGTTCGCTTGGGAGCTGTGTTATGAAGACCTTGAAGCCTCCAGGAAAAGGAAAACTTCCCTCTTCTCATTCTTTCCTCCCTGAGCTCTTCAGCCAAACCCACCCCTACCCTCGAAGATGCAGACTGGTTCAACCTCGGATGCCGTTGCATCCATTCTAGAACTATCCTTTGTCCCCAGATCCTTGCATCCAGAGCGTGGCATGGCCTCTCACACTGAGAGGTGGGGCCTGCAACCCAGGTTTTGACTCCGACCACAAGACTCCGCGTTCATCCAGTGTCCCCCCCCCTCACACACCTCACTCCACCACCACATTCATCTGCCAAGTGCCCTCCCCACCCGACACACAGATACACAGACTCACGGACAGACACAGCCTTCTCTCCAGTCTCTCCCTCCACCCACGTCTTTTCCCTTAAGCCAGATCTGGGGGCGGGGTGAGAAGAAAGCCAAATGTCTTCCAACCACAGAGTAGTGACAGTGTTGTCCTTACACCACCAACCAAAGATCTAATTTTTTTTTTTTTTTCCTTTCCTGAATGCCTAAAAGGAGTTGGAAAACCCGAGGGCACCGTAGCCTTGTTTTCTGCTCAATGGAGTCTGGCCAGAATCCACCCACAGCTAAACAAAGCATCCTTTCTTGTCCCACTGAAGTTCTCAAAATCTGGCCAGCCTGACACCCACCCAGAACAGCCCCTTGACCTGACTCCTGCCTCCCCGCTCCGTGCCTTTTGATGGCATTGTTCAATATTCAAAATCAGACCCAAAGTGCCTTGTCCACACCCTAGTCTGAAAGACCAAGAACAGATTTTTTTTAAAATAAATAAATAAATAAATAAATAAATAAATAAATAAATAAAATCTGGGGCCTAACCAGTGGTTGGAGCGCCATCTGCTGGCCACTCTATAGGCAGCGCCTCCCTCACCAGCCCACATGGCTCTAAGTCCCCGTATTTCAAAGTCTTTTCGGAGTTTAACTCCGAGAGAGTATAGCTTCAGGCGTGGGAACTTGTGCTTTTAAGTACGTTAATATCCCATTATTCTATTATGGGAATACGCATTTAGGAATAAAGGCTCTTTTTTAAAAATCTTTTATTCCTTTTCTTTTAAAGCTATTTAAAGGCTCCATCAGACATCTGGGTGGGATGACCTCAGCTTACGAAGGCTTTTATTACTGTCACACTTGTTCCAACTACCGTGATAATGATTGTGGCATTGTATCAATCAATAAATCATAACGAACTCGCTTTTTACACACTCTTAACGTAGACCCCCAGACCGGTGTGTGCCCCCGCTTTGCAGGAGAATTTATGATTCCGGGTGGGAGGGAGAAGGAGACTATAGCACAACAAAGACCAAAATAAATAAATAAAGAGGGAGGATTGCTTTTAGAAAGAAAAAAAAAAAGGAGGAAGCTTTTTTCTAAAAGAGACTCTCGGCTTGGGGAGGCAGATTTGGGACTGAGTTAATAAATGCCTCTCCTATCTGCTTAGTCAAAGGAGCTTACGTCTCTTTAGCCGGGATATTATTTTTTTAATCTCATTAAAAATCAGAGGGAAAGCACAGGAATTTTCCTCTGTAAATATTTTGCCTGTCCTCTGAGGAGAGAAAACAGAAAATCACCTGTCTCGGTCGGTGCCTTCTTTCTAATTCACTTTGTCCAAATCCCTTAGGCAGTCGGGGTGATGGAGGAGAATTGGGGGGGGGGCGGGGGGTCTTACACCTGTCTGATTTGGAATATTCCCTCAGCAAGTGTGTCCACCAAGTGTGGGTTTGGATAACCACGGGGAGCACGCGGCATCTACGCCTTGCGTGTCCGCAGCTGCCACAGCACAGCACACCCTGAGGAAGGGCTGGCTGAGTCCAACGAGCCCTGTGGATTCTAGAAGCCCCTTTCCCTGGACTTCTCTAGGACCCACCCACCACTCTGAGCTCCCCATTGGTCCGCCGTGGGGGATTTGGTGAACATTCGAAGGGCGTTCTCGGCTTCTTCATCAGATTCCTCCCTTTCTAGTTTTAGTTCTTGAGCTAAAACCCCGTTTATAAGAAAGTCGGAAGCCTGGGAAATATCTCGTCAACGTAACATCCAGCCCATCATCTTACTGAACGGGCGTTTTATTTTCTCCCTTGAAGCTGGGTGTCCGGCCTGAGTTGGGGCAGATACAAAACACAGACTTAGACGGAGTTTTATTTCAAAGTTTAATACGTAAAATTCTCACTAAAATTAAACAAGCCATTAAAAGTAGCCTTTCCCAGAACACACTTTTTTTTTTTTTTTTTTTTTTTCCTGGAACTAACCCCTTCTGATTAGGAGCAAGGTACACAACCTCGCCACAGGTTCAGCTACCCAAAACTTGAATGAAATCTCTCCTTGGCCTCCTCCTCCAAGGCTTCACTCTTGGTCTCTAATCCACAAGGTGTAAGAGGCTGAGACAGGATCCGAACATTTGGAGTGGAAACTATCTCCCTCGGATGTATGAGGAGGTTTGGGGGTTGGTGGGGGTGTTGTTTTTGTTTGTTGTTTTGTTTTGTTTTAAGCCTCATATAGTCAAAATACTAGCTGCTAAGTTCAACACAGTTTTCTGCTCTGTCTGCAGACAGATTTTTTTTGTTTGGACTTTCAGTAGTGGTGGTGGGGGGGGGGAGAGAGAGAGAGAGAGAGAGAGAGAGAGAGAGAGAGAGAGAGAGAGAGAACAAATAGCCCTGCTTTGAAGTTCCCACATAATTACTGTAAAGATCTGTGAAAGTACAGAGCCAGGAGCCAGCGCTTTGCTCAAATCTGGAAGATGCAAAGGCCGGGCTCAGTCCGGGAAGACTCTCAGAGCGGTGCTACACCCAGAAACATGCAGCCAAGGTAGATGGGAGGTGTGTGCCCCCCCCCCGCTGCCCCCCACCCCCGTGTGTCTGCAGGAGGCAATCAGAGGAGGCAGAGCAAGGAGAAGAAACTGGAGAGGAAAGAGAAATCAAGAGAAAAGGAAAAAACATGGGGGGGGGGCGGTGAGGGGAAAGGAGACGCTGGTGATATTTACATAGACTGGTGCAGAAATTAAATGCTGCATATACGATACGGAAGTTGGGGGCGGGTGGCAGGTTCCCGTCTCCATTTTTTTGTAAGAATACAAGTTAGGGACATCCGAGGAGAAAATGGTTGCAGCCTCTGAGGTTTGTTCTCCTCTGAACGATCAGCCCAGCTGCAGACAGCCGCTGAGAAAGTTCTTGATGTCACAGTGCCCCCTGGAGTAGCACCTGGAAGGGACCCCAAGGGCCACCCTGCGGCTTTCCGTCCGCCTTTGTGCTTCTTACCGTGAAAAGAGAAGGGGACAGGAAAATGTTTCTACTCTCAGAGGCTTTTGAGGGTCTGCCACTAGCCAAGCCAGGGGATGAACGGACGAACGGACGGACGGACAGACGGACAGACGGGGGCAGCTTTGAGAAGTAACTTCCGATTTCTTTCAGCTCCTTTTGGAGAACGGGAAAAGAGGGGGCAAGCAAACTTGCTCTGTGATTTTTTTTTCTTCCCTCCCCCGCCCCCTCCTCCCGATATCCCTTTAATCCCATTTTAGTTGAGATCTGACTTGGAAATTTCTAAAAGACTTTAGTCTCCCGTCCTTGTCCTCCAGATTGCTAGAAGAGGGTGGTAGAAGGAACGTGTGCGAGCGAGTGCGAGAAGGTGTGCGAGCACTGCTTGTTTATGAGCTTCGCACTCTGCTTCCAAGGCGAGAACGCTGACCAGTTCATTAAGCGCTGTCCATAAATTGAAACCTTTGACATTTTTCTTAAATTGTTTGATGTTCCCCAGAAAGGGGGAAAAAAAGAAGTACTCAATCACTGAAACTCATGGGGGGGGGGGGAAGACATTAAATTCGCAGGCAGATTCTGGCCACCCCACAGTGACTGTGAATAGATAGCTTGGGCCACTGTATCAACTCCCCAAAGTTCTTAATAAAGCAGTTACAGTTGGGACGAAGGAAAGGGGTTATGGGAGGGCGCGGACAGCGTAAGCCAGAGGAAGAGCCGTTTCCATAAATATTTTCAAGATTATAAAAAGCTACTTGAGAACAGAGTGTGTTAAGCAGGGTCTAAGACTTAGGGTTCATTGAAGCCATTAAATTTTAATCTTTTTTTTTCCTCATGAAAAACTCCATACAGGTCTGATGTTATCTGAAGTGTCATTTCGGAGGGTCCTGGTGATTGGGCCTTTTTCTATTTTTCTTTCTTTCTTTCTTTCTTTTCTTTTCTTTTCTTTTCTTTTCTTTTTTCCTTTTTTTCCCCATTTCTCTCATTAAAGGACCAGTTTTCCTGTTGTGTGTCTCGAACTTTGTTCCGATCTGAAATTCCACCCACCCTGTGTATCTCCCCCCACCCCGACCCCCAGTTTCCCCCCAAGAAGGACTACATTCAAGGCTGATTTGGGAAGAATAACAAATCTGGTTGTGTTCTCTCTCTCTCTCTCTCTCTCTCTCTCTCTCTCTCTCTCTCTCTCTCTCTCTCTTTCTCTCAAACTGCTTTTGATTTTACTGAGCTACGAAATGCAGAAATCATTCCTCTGACGTTGAGAACGTTCCACTTTAAATCACAAGGTACGTCAGACATAACTGCTCGCTTTTAAAAACATTCTGTAATTATAGGAAGAAAGAATGGAGGGGGGAATGGCTTTTAAAGAAGCAGTGCTGAAAGGAACTGGCTTGCAAGCCATGTCTGTCTTTTATAAAGTTCATAATTTCCCAGTCAATTCTTTTAAGTTAATAACATCTTAAACATAAAGAGCATTAAAGGGTTCCTCTCATTTGCCACTGAGCACAACACAGAGAGAGGAAAATGTTTTTTGCTTTTTTTTTTTTTTTTTTTTTTTTTTGGACTTTTTTTTTTTTTTGAGACAGTTTCTCTGTAAATGTCAAACTGGAATATCTACATTATATCTACATA
>NC_034612.1:8688127-8714117 GCF_900095145.1 Mus pahari | reverse complement strand
TCCTCTCATTTGCCACTGAGCACAACACAGAGAGAGAAAAATGTTTATTGCTTTTTTTTTTTTTTTTTTTTTTTTTTTTTTTGGACCTTGGAGACGGAAATATTTCTCAGGAAATGTCAAACTGGAATATCTACATTATATCTACATATGAAATAATAAATCAAGTTCAGGTTTTTTTCCCATCTGACCAAAAAAGAAAAAAGAAAAGAAACAATAAAATGGGTTTAGAACATTGCTTTATGGTTCCCACACCTTCTTTTTTTAGCTCTCAAAAAAAAAATTAATAGATGATACTCTATTGAGAAAGATAGCATGTACTTTCTCAAATCTTGGTGGGAAAAGTATTAATTTTCCTCTTGGTAAAGGAAATTAGATATATGTTTTAGGGGGAGAAATATATATGCTATTTCATGGTGATAGGATCCAACAAAAACCCAGGAAACTTAAAACCAGGCTGATGCCAGGCGAGGGCTCTACACCGCTGTCCCTTCGCCGACAACAGATTTAGGAGTATGGAATGCCTGGTTGAACCTCAGGCCTCCTGACCCCCTGTCTGAACAGAGAAGTGTTATTTCAACACCAGCCTTATGTTGCAGCCCGGGCCCTGACTGTGCCTGTCCTTTGTCTCCACGCTATGCCCTTCCCCACCTGAAATGTACATTTAACCCCCAAGGACCTTCGGACCCTGGAGACAACTCCTGGCTATTTTACAGTAAGAAGGGTTTAGAAGGAGAAAGGAGACGTGCTATATAATAGAATCGTGTGGACTTTGTTTTTTTTGTTTTTTTGTTTTTTTGTTTTTTTTAGGAAAACCCAGGAGAGAATCAGAAAGAATACAGAGTTGGGGAGCTGGGGCTTAGTGGGGAACAGACACGTTGGTGGAGTGAGCCTGTACTCAGGTGTCTGTGGACTGTCATGAAGTCACACCCTCCTGAAATGTTTCTGTCCCAAATATCAAAGCATAAGGACCCAGGGTACCACCAGGAGCTCTTCCAGAAGGCTTCGGTTCTGAGCCATTTATGGATTCCAGATCATTAATTTACTACGGTGTCGTTAATTACCACCGAGTAGCAGAAAACTGAACTCACAGGTTTTATGGACATGGCTTCTGTGCGGCTGGTCGTTGGGAGCTTGGGGGACTTTCAGTTTGACTGCATCCTAAGATTTTAAGGAGTTGGGATGTGGGGAGAAGCAGGCGCTCTCTGCTCACTGGGAGTAAATGTTTTCCACGGGTTATAACAATTAGTAATTTGAAGTGAGCCCTGAAGCTTTCTCTTCACATACCCTGGATCCTTTGAGGGTTCTTCTGGCCAGTCCTGGCCAAAAGAAAAAAAATAGAAAAGGAGGAAAAGGAAGGAAGGAAGGAAGGAAGGAAGGAAGGAAGGAAGGAAGGAAGGAAGAAGGAAGGAAGGAGAGAGAATTTTTTTTTAAAGATTCTCTCTTCTTTAATGCATCTAATTTGGATTCTATTAAATGCTGTTTTACCCTGATGTTAAGATATTTTGGTGACTTTAATTCCCTGACCCCCTCTGTATGAAAGGAAAGAAACTCTTTCTTGAAGAGATTTAGAAAGGGAGGAGAAGAAAAATCCTTTTAAAAGGGCTTAGGGGGAAATGGGAGAGAGGCTTTCTCTCTCAGAAGCTCGGCCGCCAGAGCTGAAGGCCATTCTAGGCACGCAGGAACTCATTTACCTGAATCACTTTGTCAACCCGTGGCCCTTGGCCAGTAAATGGTTCCGTCTACTGCCAAATAAAACCAAACCTAAAGCATGTTTGGAGTTGGGGTGCCAGGAAACGCCCCCCAAAAATGAAAAGCCAGATTTCTATGCTGTTTGCTTTGATTTCTCTGTAGGATGGTTTCCAGAGAGGGGATCTGAATTCCATGGCCTTCCCAGGTACAGCCATTCCTGTGGGGTCCACAGAGGACCCTGTTCTCACCCTCTCATTCACGAGAGAAACTGTCCCTTTAGTCTTTGTCCAAAGTGAAAGAGAAAGTGACCACCATCATGAAGGTCAGCAAGCCCCACTGGGTACTTTTAATCTCCATTTCTCTCGTTCACAGAGCGTGGATTAAGACCCCAGCTAGTATGGCGTGGGAAGGAGTCACTCCTGGGACTTGAGGTAGCGTTCCTCATTCCTCCCACACCGGGAAAACAGTCGTTGCCTCCATGGGGACAGCAGGGAAGTGTTTGCAAGAGATGTTACTCCAAAATGGATGTTAGCTAACCATAGCAGGCCCCATTCCATTTCCGTCTGTCCCAAATGGCAGGTGTCTGGGGTGGAGTGGTAAGTCTTAGCAGGGACAGCCAGCTTTGAATTGCTTTTTTTTTTTTTTAATGTCCTTAAACTGGGAAGGTGTGACCACGAATGGGCCTGTATGTTTCTGTGTTTGCATATGTGTGTGTGCTTATCTGCTTGTGTCTATGTGTTTGTGTGTGTGTGTGTGTGTTATGTCTGTATATCTGTATGTGTGTGTGTCTGTATTTCTCTCTGTGTGCATATATGTCTCTGTACTGGTATGTCTATCTGTATGTCTGTCTCTGTGTGTATATCTGTATGTATATGTCTGCATGTCTCTCTGGGTGTGTCTCTATGTCTGTATATCTTTCTGGGTGTATGTCTATACTTTCTGGGTGTCTTTACTTCTGTGTGTGTTTGTTTATATGTGTATGTGTGTATCTGTATGTTTCTGTGTTTGTATGTCGATGTGTGCATCTGAATGTGTGTATGTATGTATGTTTATGCATGTCTGTATCTGTATGTCTCTCTCTATGTGTACGTATGTATGTATGTATGTATGTATGTGTATGCATGTCTGTATCAGTGTCTCTGTGTGTGTTTGTATGTTTGTCTATATATGTATGTATGTATGTATCTGTGTATGTTGTCTGAATGTCTCTTTGTATGTATATATGTATGTGTATGCCTCTGTGTTTGTATGTCTATGTATGTGTGTATCTGTATATCGGTGTGTGTGTCTGAATGTCTCTCTGTGTGTATGTATGTATGTATGTGTATGGATGTCTGTATCTGCATCTGTGTATATGTATCTGTATGTCTTTCATGTTTGTATGTCTATGTGTGTCTGTGTCTGAGGTCTCTGGGTGTGTCCGTGTTTGTGTCTGTATGTCTGTGTGTCTGTATGTTTATGTGTGTCTGTGTCTGAGGTCTCTGTGTTTGTATGTTCGTCTATGTGTGTGGGGGTGTTTGTATGTCTGTATGTCTATGTGTTTCTGTGTCTGAGGTCTCTGGGTATGTGTGTGTGTGTGTGTGTGTGTGTGTGTGTGTGTGTGTGTGTGTGTCTGCATGTCTCTTGTGTCTGTATGTTTCTCTATGTGTGTCTGTGTCTGAGGTCTCTGTGTGTTTGTATGCCTATGTGTATATGTGAGTGCGTGTCTCTGTATACCTGTGTGTCAGTAAGTCTGTGTGTGTCTGGATATCTATCTGTGCACACACATCCTTGGCCGTTTAACCGTTCTGCTCGCTCCCAGACATCGCAGGCTCCATGGGGCTGTGAGGCCTCACTTCCAGTTTCTTTATTTCCAGACAGTGAAATGCGCCCAATTGAAAAATGGATGAGCTAAGGCTTTTCACTGATCTCCTTTCCAAATTGGATTGCTTTCCCAATCTAACTGAGTGCTTAGAAATTAGTCAATAAGGCAACTAATTAATAATTTGACTGGTGTGGGGGGGGTAGGTTTCTCAGTTGTACATGACACAAGGCCCCAGTCTTCTGGAAGTGCCAGGCTCTGTCATTCCACCATAGTTCATGGTACCAAAAACTGACCAGCTGAGGCAGGAAGGGGGCTCCGGCTCACTTCACTAAAGGTTTTTTTTTTGGTTGTTTGGTTGTTTGTTTGTTTGGCAGTGGAATTACCATGTAAGGACAGGTCAGGATGCATAGCCAGTAAGAAGCTGTTAGCATCAAAGGCAACACACCCTATATGATAATTCCATATGACATCTCTGTGACCTGCATTCTGTAGTAAGAGCTTGTCGTTACCAGAACCGTGATTAGCAAGTCCGTGACGCGCACACTAACGATCCTGGTAAGTAGGCACTTTGAATGTTGACTTAGTCGATCCAACTGCCCCACACGTTGCAAGGACTACGCCACACACATACACACCCTTTTATAAGGTAGGGAAACCGAGGCCCAGAAAGCTCAAGCCACTTAACAATAGAATCATAGAACACTAAAGACAAGCGAGGACTGCGACCCAGGGCAATGACTCCAGACCCTGCCCTCCGATTGGTCTCCTCTCTGAGCATGCGAGAGACCCTGCCCTCTGATTGGTCTCCTCTCTGAGCATGCGAGTAAACCAAGGGTCACCTTGGGAATGTTCTTTGTCCCTTGAAGAAAGTCACACCAGACTGATTCTGACTTTTATCTGGACATGGGAGAAGTGTGTCTCTCTGAGCCTCGGTTTCCCCCACACAAGGAGACCCAAGAAGACCCTTTGAAAGCGACTCTATAAAACACCTGTATCATCGAACACCCAGCTTTACACAAAAAGAAAATAATAAAAATAATAAGCAAGCACCGGTCTGGTGATGCTCAAGACATTAAAAAATAATCCTCCAGACTCTGACAGACTGAACCGTAAGACATCTGGAGAGGGCTCCTGACTCTTGTTAAAAATAAAACCAACCTTGATGCGACGTGAACTCTACGGAACTCTGGAAACGTGGGGCTTGCTTTGCCTGAGCCTCAATGTCCTCCTCACCTGTAAAGATGAAATAATGACATTTAATATGCAGAGTCCGAGTCCTCACGGAAGTCCTTGCGCAGTAAAGGAGAAGACGGTCCCTCTGTGAGCAGCAGTGAACTCCCGGTTGGAGTCGAGATAACGGTGCCGGGGTAGGGTCCCTAGAGTGACTGTGACAACAATGACCACAACAGTGATGATGGCTAACGTGATGGTGGTGGCTGTGATAGAGATGATGATGGTAGCCATGATGGTGCTGATGATGGTGACGGTAGTGGTAACAGCTGTGATGGTGGTGGTAAAGATAAATAGCGCTGAGGATGTGGGGTAGAGATGGTGATGATGCTGGTGGGGAAGAGGGTGGTGACTGGTGACGGGGGCCATTTGGGTTTGGTAGTTGTGGTGGTAGAGATGATGGGGGTGTGATGGTGATGGTGGAGATGGTGGTAGTGGAGATGGTGATGGTGGAGATGGAGGTGTTGGAGATAATGGTGGTGGCGGTGTGCAGGTCATAGTGTTTTTAACAGTGACAGGGTAAAGCTCTGGGACTATCTGCTATACTCTACAGAGTAGAAGACAGAGGTCCCGTATAAGTGGCCTGGTTCAGACAGAAATCTATCTTCCCTTGCTGGCCCACTGCCTTGGTCCACCGCTCCATGCTAAAAATAATCAAAGGGAGAATTGGCTGAAGGAAACCAGGAACAGCAGGTCAGAGCTGAGGACCAACAACCTCAACCTTCTCCCCCTCTGGCTCACTTCACACGGCCAACCAGCTCACTGTGTCCTCACCAGACCTCAGGCGCTACCTTTTAGGGACGAAGCCACCTTCCTGTGCCCAGCTGAGACGGGGGGAGGGGGGGAGGAGGAGGCTCTAGCAGGCTCCTGTGCAACCAGGAAGTAGCTTCCAGACTAAAACTGGTGCCATCTGCTTCTCTCCGGGTGGGGGGGAAGGGGGGTGAATAGGGGGGAATATTTACTTTTACTGGTTGGATTCAGAAGGCAAAACAATCAAGTGAAATTTACTATTTTGCTTTCCACGTGGTGCTAAGAGATTTGTGGCCAAGTCTGTGAGGAACCAGATCTGTGAAGGAGCGTGGAGATTGAAGCAGGGAGGGAGACCCATATGCTACGTACCAAGTCGTAGCCCCCCAAATGACATTCTAGATTAGCCTAGGGGTTTTCCAGTCATGAGAGCAATTGACCTTTGGGTCCTAAGTAGCCACATTAGTCAGAAGTTGCCTCCAGAACACATGGCTAACAGCTCGAGAGTGGTAACGCCATGTCCTCCGAAGCATCCATAGCAGACATTACTAATAGATAATAGCACTCTCTACCAAGACAGTACCTATCAATCATAAAGCTCCCAGAAGGCATGAGCAATCTATTTCAGGGATGAAAATCGCTTCCTACTAGGTAAAAGACTCATGATAGCTTATGCCTGATGGACCAAGTGCTGAAAGGAAGGTTGGGGGTGTAAGCCGTGTAAGATCCAGGCAGCAGCAGGGGTTGAGTTGGTCACGTTCCCAGTTCTTCGGGTGATATACTGGCTCACAGATTCACTCATCCGTCTGTCTAGCCATCCGTCATCTATCCATCCGTTCCCCCAGCTCATCGCCCCTCAGCCCTTCATCCACTCAGTATAGACTTTTCTAGATGCTGAAGAATGCGGTTGTTGAAAAGTGAACCAGACAGTCCCAGCTCCCACGTACGGGGGGTTTATAGTGACCTGGGGTGGGGAGTGGAGGGGAAGAATCCCAGGTTTAATACTCTCCTCCCTACTGTGATCCCTGCATCAAAGCAAAGCGGAGGTGCGGGGAGTCGGGAGGGCTGTCACAGAACAGCTGGGGACTCAGGCACTGGAGAAATGTAGGCAGGGATCAGGGACTCTCTCCCAGGTGGGGACATCCTTTGAGCTGAGCATGGAAGGAAGGAAGGAAGGAAGGAAGGAAGGAAGGAAGGAAGGAAGGAAGGAAGGAAGGAAGGAAGGGACCTTATGTGAGTATGAGAGAGGCTATGTCATCATAAACCAACGTTTTCAGTTCTCCAAAACCAATAGCATCCTAATTATTTCCAGAATTAAAGCACTGTGGGAAGCATACAGCAGACTCCACAGCCTGGCTATGCGAGAGCCCAGCACTGAAAAGCACGGACTGTGCAGCCTGGGGGGGTGGGGGTGGGAGCCCATTGGATGCTCCCAGCCGGCAAGTGTTCTTACAGCCTACAAAATCCTGAACACTCTTGGCAAAGCCAATTGGCAGCAGGCTCGAGCTCCCGCACAGACTGACAGCAACTTCTCAGTGTGGCCTCCCGGGAGGAACACGGGCCAAGAAAACGCCTAGGCCTCAGCTTCCTCATCTTTAAAGTAAGCAGTGCGGAGCTAAATCACCTCTACTCTCACTGCAAGCCCACGTCTTGCCGAGGTTCCCTCCTTGGGGGGCCTTGATCGGTGCGCACCGCTGGAGACACAGCTGTACGACAGGCTTCCCCGGGGTCCGTGTTTCTGGTCACGTCATGCTTGGCTTGGAGGACCCAATCCAAAGGATTCTGCGAAGCACACAAGGCCTCTCCCTGGCTGCCCTGTCTTCAGCTTATCACTTACTTTCTCCCTATTCCCGTCCCTGCCAATCCATGAGATAACTGCACTAGGACTCTCTCTTCTCCCCTACCTGCCACACCTGGACTTGTTTGTATATACATGATATTTGTATATACATGTATATACTTCGCTGTCAACTTGACTACATCTAGAATTAACTACCGCCCAAGCAGCTGGATAAACCTGTAAGAGATTTTTCTTTAATTGAATTATTCAAAGTAAAAAGACCTACACTTGATCAGGATCTTTTGAGGTGGAAAGATCCACCTCAAATCTGGCCCATGCCTTCTACTGGCAGCCTCTGTGAAGGACATGGACACAACAGCATTAGGAACTGTGTTAAAGCGAGGAACAACATTAAGAAGGTTGAGAATCACTGCTCTAGAGAACTCTGTGTGTGCTTGAATGTGTGTGTGTGTGTGTGTGTGTGTGTGTGTGTGTGTGTGTGTGTATCTGTGCCTTTAGTACCCTTGGAGGCCATAAGAGGGCACTATATCCCTGCAACTGGAGTTACAGAAGGATGTGAGCTGCTACATGTGCTGGGAATAAAACCGGGTCTTCTGAAAGGCAGCCATAATTGTGGGGCTATCACTCCAGCCCCTCGCCTCTTTATAATGTGGGTTCTACAGATCAAACTCAGCCTCTCGCGCTTACATGGCAAGCGCCCTACTTACTGAGTCATCATCCAAGCCCTCCTAAGGTTAGTTTTATATCAGATAACACAGAGGCCCAGGACTGCCTTTCTTGGGTGGCCTGATTTCCATAGTTGGTGTCCCGGAAGTAAAGCCTTCATCAGGAACTCGTAGATAACTGATTTGGAAAGAGATCTCAAGAAGGAAGAAGGAAGCAATGAGAATACAGAAAGGCCATTTCTGGAAACTGAGGGACGAGGCCACAGGATCTTGGTTTTATGGGATCTCCCGAGAGTGCACAGTGGAGACCTCAGAATTCCAACCCTGTAGAAGGGAGGGTTCCAAGAGTTCCATCAGCCATTTAAGTGTCCTTCTTCTAGGCAGACCTTGGGAGAGACAGAAGCTGGACCTGAGGAGGACTTCCAGACTTTGAGGTTCTGAAGGGAAGGGTGTTCTGGGTTGGGAAATCCACAGCACCGCCAGGCATAGGGAGGAATGAAGAGAGACACACTGCTAAAGCTAGCGGAAAGCTTTGCTGGAACGGGAACTTGGATTTCATACCGTGGGATCTGGAAGCTGCATTCGGCAGGTGAGACAATGCCACTTCTCTGCAGCAGCTACATAGACCTTCACAACGGCAGCTCTGTGACAGAGTAGTGGGTCAGCCTGGTGTGCCTGGGTTTTCCTGACCGGGAAGGAACTGGGGAAACACCAAACACCTGTGCCTTTGAGTTAAACACCTCTTTATCTCATAAAATGTCTTGGCAATTCTCCAAGAGATTCCTGTCCCTAGTCCCATTTTACTTAATAGCATGCCCTAAGCCACGCACTTAGGACATGCTCAACCTGGATTGATGCTGCCATTCCTCCAGCAAAGTCACTCCCCACTTGCCCTAGTGAACTTGACAGAGCCTAGGATCATCTGAGAACAAAACTGCCTGCATTGCATTGGCCTGTAAGCACATCTCGATCATTCGTTGTTGCGGAAAATCCCAGCCCATGATGGGTGACACCACTCCCTAGGCTGTGTAAGAAAGCTAGCTGAGCATAAGCCTGCTAGTGAGGCAAGAAGCAGTGTCACTCCATGGATTATGCTTCAAGTTCTTCCTTGAGTTCCTGCCCGGACTCCCTTCCACGATGAACTGTGACCTGTTAGATAAAAGAAAACCCTTTGTTCCCCTAAGTTGCTTTTGGTGTTTGACACAGCATTGCGTAGAATTGAGCTAGAGCCCTATCCTCATGGGTAGCTCCATACTTCTTGGGTAGGAAAGATGTTATGGAAATCCCCCAGTTCCCAAATGCTTCTCCTTCTTCTATACCCCTTCCCTGTGGGCCATTTTATCAGGCAGGGGTGTGTGGTGACATTCTACTTACTTTGTCACTGCCTGGTGTGGGGATCTTGATGCTTGAGGTGTTAGACTGACATGGCTGGGTGGGAGGTGGTTTGGGGCATTACTTGGGGCACAGGTGTGTCTACTGAGACCTCCAGTCTAGGGCTTCACCCTTCTCCCTGCCTGTCCCACACTCCCACTTCCCTTGCCTGAGCAATACCAACCTGTCTTTCACCTGCAGGTTTTAGCTACACTGGCCTGCCCTCCAGCACTCGGGGCTGCAGCCCACCTCGGGGTCTTCGCACATGCCTTTTACTCTGCCTGGATCCTCCCTGGGGGCCCTCGACAAACATCACAGTAAAACCATTGATCCTTGAACACTCCAGTGGGCACCATGCCTCCCCATTTCCAGTTCCTCTTTCCCCCTAGGGTTCCCATCCCTCAACCCGCTGTGGACCGTGACAGTGAGAATTCTTCAGAGGATAGGGATATGGCTCAGTCAGGAAAGTGTTGGCTATCTCTCCATCCCACTGTAACCACCTTATCTTGGAAGGGAAGTTTCATTGTCTCTGGGGAGAGTCTCTGTCTGGCTCCAGAATCCTCCTCCTCTCTACTGAACCCATACTGACAGATTCCCTTCATAGTTCACAGCCCAGGAAACCCTCAAGCGGAATCTCCACACCCTGGGGCGATGAGCTGTCAGCAGTCCCACCCCATGGGAAACTTCTAGACCCTCCAGCAAAGGTGCAAGCCAGAGGATGCTGCCTCTAGTGGAGTTCACTGTGACCTCTGACCTTGGCTGTGTGCTTCCAGGTCAGTTAGTTCTGTGGGCACTGACATCAGTCCAGGTGAGATAGTGGGTGTCCAAAGTGCTCTCTCTTCTGAGGTCACAGGTGAAAAGCTGGGTGAAGACAGGTGTCAGGGTCTGGAGAGATGGCTCGGCGGTTAAGAGCACTGACGGCTCTTCCAGAGGTCCTGAGTTCAAATCCCAGCAACCACATGGTGGCTCACAAACATCCATAACGAGATCTGATGCCCTTTTCTGGTGTGTCTGAAGACAGCAACAGTGTACTTACAGATAATAGATAAATAAATAAATAGATAAATAAATAATAGGACAGGTGTCTCCTGTACCGAAAGGTGTGCCTGTTCCACATCTCCCTTCTTATTCGCTGTTTTCAACATTTTGATTTTAGTTTGGTTTGATTTGGTCTGGTTTGGTCTGGTCTGGTCTGGTCTGGTCGGGTTTGGTCTGGTCTGGTTTGGTCTGGTCTGGTTTGGTCTCACTTGTCAAAGCAGACACTCACATCCAAGAGTCTTCTTCATTCTACCTCCAAAGAAACCAGGCCTAGGTCCTTTTCTGAACCTTTCAGAATTAGTATTAGTGTCTGCTCCCAGAAAAGGACAAAGCAGCTATAGCTGGCTTTCACGGCTGTCATCATCACTGGTGAGCCTACTTGCTCAGAACAGAACTGACTGAAGCAACCTTGACACCCAAACTGAGGCCCCCAGCATGCTAATCATTCTGGCCACTTAGTGCCTTCCTATGAGGCTGCACATATGAGCTCTGTGTGGACAAGTGCAGTAATTGATTATTGATGTCTGCCACAGGTACAGGCAAGGAGGGTAGAGTACATTGGCAATATACTACTGCCAGAGGCTAACTCCGTGACACCTTCCCAGTGTGTTATGCTAAAAATGCATTATGAATCCCTCTGAGGTAGATCTGAGAGATGTGTGGGATGAAATAAAGTGTGTGCTCTGTCCTTTGTGGAAATTCGGGTTTTTACTGGAAGCCCACACTTTGGGAGGCATCTGAATATAGTATTCTCCACCCAGAACGTTCCCACAAACTCCTGCCTACATTCTCAGGCTCACGAATTAAGAAAATAACCTACAGGCTTTCCTTTTATGGAGATATTTTCTCAGTTGAGGTTCCCTCCTCTTGGGTGACTTTAGCTTGTGGTGTAAAACCAGCCAGGACATATTTCCTCTTCCCTTAATCCTAACAGTGCTAAGAAACTCACAGAATTACATACATACATACATACATACATACATACATACATACACACACACATACACACATACATATACATACATACATACATATACACACACAAACACACATATATATACATACATACACACACACACACACCTCCAGAAACCACACCCCTTCACAAGGAGAAACTGGAGCACTAAAGGATAAGCGGATTCATGCCTTTTTAATTTTTTTTTTATTTTAAACTTTCTTTGTGTGTCTATGTGTGGGTGTGTGCATGTGAGTGCAGTGCCCAGAGAGGCCATAAGGGGGCTTTAGATTCCATGGAGCTGGAGTTATGGGTGGCCATGAGCTGGGAACTAAAGTTGGGGTGCTCTTAACTGCTGAACCATGTTTCCAGTCCAACAACCACCTTTAAGTGCTTTGGTACAGGATCCAACTCAGAATAGCAGGGGCTGGCCATGCCCAGCCTTGTCCATGTCTTTGTGTTGCTTCTTAGAGTCAAGGATCTAGCAGTGTATGTAGGAAGGGCATCCAGTGCCTGCCTAGGATGGATGAGGCCACAGGAAGCTGTCAGTCCAATGGAAGCCAGCTGGCAGCAGGTGAGCAGCTATCTCACCCATCAGCACCTCTGGAAGCAGGAACCAGCTCTGAGCTTCCACACCCCCATTCCAGGGGCCCAGCCCCAGGAGCACCTGCTGCCCAGTGGAGCCTTGAGTCCCCACTAGGATGCTAGCCCCCTCCCCTACATCCTGGAGGCCCCCTGGAGAGATGGTTCCCTGGGTTCATATCTCGTGCTAATGAGGGGCGGGAAAGGTAAGGTCTACTTGATCTGGGTCTTGGAAGGAAGCCAGGGTCTCTCCAGCCATTGATTCTCTTCCCAGGTTCGTGCGCCGTGTGGGGAGATTAAGATGTATAGTCTGTAAATGGGCTAACCTTTTCCTGGGCTTTTAATGAGCCTTCCTGTGCTGTAGCTGTTTCTCTTTCTTGTGTGTGTGCACGCTCACACGTGTGTGCATACGCTCCCTAATGAAGCCCATATGGAAACACAATACCTGCCCTACTCTAGTCTTCAAGCAGCCTTTATAATGGGAAAGACTCTTTTTTTTTTTTCCCCTTCAAATTGAAATCCATGCTTCACCTGCATGCATTTCCACTGAGCTCAGAGAATAAGCCAGGCTCCCTCATAGAACATGCTGCAAGAGTCCCAGGCACCCACAATCCCAGGCTCTGTAGGAGCCCCTGGTAATCCCAAGAGCTCCCAGAATTCCGAGTGCATCTCAGGCTTCCCTGTAGATGGACTGACAGGAACATAGGGAGAGAGGAAGACCTTCATCCACTGTGTCCCTGGGACACTGGCCTCTAGAGAGAAATTTTTAGTCTCTGATCACACCGGTTCTCATAACACTGGTTCAAGGTATGGAGGAGTGGGAGCAGATTCTGAAGTCCTCTAATCCCTGACTCCTCCAATCCTGATGCCCATCCTAGTCTCCATCAGGACTGCCAGCAGAAGTTCCTACAGGCATCGGTCACCTCGCTTCCATCCCAGGTTAGGGAACTGTTAGGGCTGCTTTTGTGCCACGGTGGCAGGAGGAGAGGGAGGGGAAGGGTGAGGGGTCATCAAGATTAAGCCCTGAAAGAAGCCAGCTGATGGATTGCTATGGAAACCCCTTCCCCACCTGGGCTAAATTCAAGCAAAGGGGAGCCTTCCCCGAGCCAAGAGACACAGGTGCAGAAGGTGAATGCCGTATAAGTGAGTTATAAACGGGTGTGTACCCAAGGGTCAGCACCATCTTCAGAAGCCTGCCTTTGGCTTTCAGGAGTGCACTTCTCCCAATTTAGACTGCCTGTTTCTGTGGTCTAACCTCGTGCCAGGGACACAAGAAACTGACAACATCACCTAGGTGCCTCCCAGACTCTCACCCACACCTACAAAAGCACCAGGACTGAAATACCTAACCAAGCAACTTCAAAAGGACAGATCTGACTCCGAGTTGTCAGGGGTTGAGCACGGTGGGGCATGGAAGTGGTCACGGGAGTGGACGGCTGTGATTTCTCCGTCCCCACAGACAAGAAAGCAGAGGAGGGGAGGGCGCAACCCTCAGAGCCTGCTCCTAGATGCCTACTTCTTCCAGCCTGGCCTCCTAAAGGTTCCTTCTGATGCCTTCGAAATAGCCCTGACAGCTAGGGCCCAAACCCCGCAAACAGGAGGGAACATTTCAGAGTCGAAGGCTAACAAGGTCCTTCTGGTGGTAACTTTCTCAGCCTCTCAAGCCAGTCAGAGACACGGGGGCTTCGAGACTCAGGGTACCAAACATGAGCGAGCAGTTGCTGAGAAATGGGATTCTCTGGTCTAACTCAAGGCCTGGGGAGAATCCAGAGAATCTAGGGAGAGAGGGAGACCTTCCACAACTGAGTCCCTGGGACACTGGCCTCTAGAGAGAAGATTTTAGTCTCTGATCACACCGGTTCTCATAACACTGGTTCAAGGTATGGAGGAGTGGGGGCAGATTCTGAAGTCCTCTAATCCCTGACTCCTCCAATCCTGATGCCCATCCTAGTCTCCATCAGGACTGCCAGCAGAAGTTCCTACAGGCACCGGTCACCTCGCCTCCATCCCAGGTTAGGGAACTGTTAGGGCTGCTTTTGTGCCACAGTGGCAGGAGGAGAGGGAGGGGACCCCCAGCAAGAGAGCAGTAACAGGAAGGCTGTGTGTGAGAGAAGTCAAAAGGAGGCAGCCAAAGCTGTAACCAGAAGCAAATTCCTAGTATTTCAAATAAAAGGTAGGACTAAAGAGCCAGAGAGCCATTAAGGAAGAAGCCAGCAAAATGCAAGAGAAGAGACCATGGGTTTAAAGTTTTAACATCCAAAGGAGACAGAGGAAGCTCCAGGAAGAAAAAGGAGAGTGACATTCATAATTCAGGGTAAGGCAAGTGAGCGGAATTGCCGCCAAGACGAGAAAAATTCAATGGGTCCAAACCCTAGGGTAAGATATGTGCTGGATCCAGAAGGGCAATGTTGCCATACTGAGGCTGTTCTCGCTGGTTCTCTATGAAGCGTGATGGGTCAGAAACAGGAGAAGGGACAGGAGTCTGTGGCAGAAAGATGAGCAGGGGGCAAGCACGGGAGTCAGGACGGAGGGAGAAGGTGGAGGCACGGTACGGAAACACTTCGATGCCCTAGAATAAAAGCAAAGGCATCAAATTGAAGCCAGGGTGCTTTTGCTAAATTACTGTTGGCTGCTTCGTTTCTGTCCACATGATACTCAGAGATGCTTGTTGCTGTGAGAAAATAAGAACCCTAAAGATGTGAGAGCCAGGTCAGCTTCTAAGTCAGTTCATCCCTTTTGGAAAACCCTTTGGAAATACCTTAGGTGACCGTCTAGCAGACTGTCCCTTAGTGAAGGGATCCCTTAGTGATGTGGCCCTGCTTTGTAAACACATAGGAGGTGGGTCCTGACTCTCTGTGGAAGGCTCCATCATACAAGGAGTCAATTTAAAAGGTAAGACAGAGGCTGGAGATGGAACTCTGAAATTCCCCTAGCAGAGAAGCGGGAAGAGTCAAGGGGAGGGGTTGAGCCTGGGACACAGGAACTGGCCCTACCAGCCCCTTCACAGGAACTGTCTTGCCTCCAGAAGTCCAGCCCCAATGAACACTTCTGATCTTTGCATTTATGTCTATGTGTGTGCCTGGTACCCAAGGACACCAGAAGAATGTGTCTGATCCCCTGGATCTGAAGTTAGGGACTGCTATGAGGGTTCTGGGAACCAAACCCAGGTCTTCTGCAAGACCAGCTGGTGCTGTTACTGACTCGGGGGAGTCATGTCTACCCAATGTTTGCTGTTTATACCCAGCCCTTGTTCCTCACTGAGACCAACCTGGCAGACTAACGCAAAGGATACGTTCAATACAAATAAAATCAAGCTATAAAAGGAGACCCATGCCATGAAATCACTTCCAGTGCGAAACAGTGCACGGTGTGCGCCAGAGAATGCGCGCATCCACAAAGAAAAATAAGTGGAATGTTCTAGGCCCTAGTACTCACGGCAGTGGGGGTGGAGGGTGGCTGGAGGAAATGGCTGTGGCACACGGTTCCTTCTGCCTGGTAGAGCGTTTCCAGAGCCCATAACTCTGAAAGACTGAGAGCAGGCTCCACCCACTCACCCACAACAGCGGCCCCGCCCCGAGCTGGTGACCTCATGTCTTATCTCTAAGACTTACTCAGACCTTGCGACCAGCCAGCACACAGGAACCATCGCCTCTGTTTTCCAGAAGAAGAAATGGAGGCACAGAGAGGCACAGAGACAGACATGTCCAAGAGTACCAAGCAGACAGTGGCCCAAGTGTTTGGAGCAAATGGCAGGCTTTTCTGGCCATAACCTTGAACTCTCTGGCCCTGTGCAGGTGCCTGCTGAACTCATTTGGTTTAGTGTGAGGTTTTCTACAGGTGTGAATGAATACAGATGTACACAGACAGACAGACAGACAGACAGACACACACACACACACACACACACACGCATGCACACACGCACACATGCACATACACACTGGACCACACTGATGGTTCTTCATGGCAAGCTAAGTACAGTTGTCCTTTCCACCTGTGATGTACAATTTAATTGGACCAAAGACCCCATCCCTAGCAGGGTGACCCCTATCATATTAAATACTCAGAGACCAATCTCAAATTCTCCACTCGCCAATGCCCTGGGAGCTGACCCCTGTGGCGTTGGATGAGGGTAGGGTAAGCGTCCCATTCATATTTTATAAGTTTGTTTAATGGAGCCTGATTTTTTGGGGTTATGTATTTTTAAAGACCACATGGCTTAGATTGATGGAGCTGCTACTTCTGACAAACCAGGGAGCTGGAGGCAGCCCAGCCCTTCTGGGGTCAAGAGGGACAACGGGAAGGAGACACGAATGGACGGAGCACCTAAACGTCCACAGAGTGGAACTGGTACAATAAATTATGCCTGCCCCTATAATGGACCGACTCAGCCATTGAGGATAAGATACAGCAGCAGGTCTGAGTGGGGAAGGAGATTCATAACGTAAGGGAGAAAGAGGCTCAGACAGAGTGAGCCGAGGGCCCTATAGGACAGAAGTGCATGTACCTGTGTGTGCATCAACAACTAAGGGTTTTATACTGGGGAAACTGGAATTCACATCTTCATAAAGGATCAGATAGGTTTTCTTGATCCATCTGAGCCCTGGGATCTGTACTGTAAGGGGGTGAAGGGTCAAGCCATGTGCATGTTCCCTCCATGTATGACATGATTATACAGGTGAAACACTTAAAGGGTGTGTCTGCGGCTGGGAGGCAGCCTGGTGGTTAAGAACCTATAAAGGACTCAAGTTTGGTTCCTGGCAGGCAGCTCACAACCGCCTCTAACTCCAGGTTCTGAAGGTCTGAGATCCTCTTCTGTCCTGCACCTGCATGCACACATGCGTATGTGTGCACAAACACACACACTGATGCATACACATAATTTAAAATAAATGCGCATGGGTGGGGATGCACACCACCGAGGGAGAGCTTGTGATGCATGCAGGGAGCCCTGGGATCCATCCCCAGCATCTCGGTGTTGAGAAAAGATCTCTGAGAACACATGGCCATCTCTCCGCCCTGGCACTCCTGGAGAATAACCAGGTAGGAGAGACCTTCACGATTCACATCCCAACGTACCTGAGGGTGGCCTTGAACTTCCGATCCTCCTGTCTCCACCTCCCTAAGCTGGCACCACAGGTGTGCACCACCACTTCCGAGATATATGTTATTGAGGACTGAACCCAGGGCTTCCTGTTTGCTAGGCAAGGCAAGTAAGTGTTAAAGCACAGCAACTAGCCGTACCCCCATTCCTCAGTCTCCTATAGTGCGGTAAAGGAAGGGCTTCCCAAAGGAAGCACTGGATGCTGAGATTTCTACTAGCCAAGGGAGAGACAGACAGACAGACAGGCACACACACAAACACACACACACACACACACACAGACAGACACACACACAAACACACACACACACACACACACACACAGAGAGAGAGAGAGAGAGAGAGAGAGAGAGAGAGAGAGAGAGAGAGAAAACAGCTGTCGTTCTCCAGAGTGAGTGAATGTCCCTGAGTCTCATAGGTGGGCCCCAGCATGGCCACTGCCAGGCTGCCATCACTCAGGAGTTACCAGTGAGGTAGGTACCCCTGAATCCAGCCCTGCATCCCCTGTGTCCTGTTTAACTAGAGTGTTGAGCAGGTGAAGCTGGGTCTCTCGGGCACTTGGAGACACAATGCAGGAGGCAGCTGTAAGCATCCCACACTATGTGAGAGACCACGCATCCTCTCATCTCATCTCTCGCAGGAATCCTTACAGTGATTAAGGGCTGTAGCCAGGGCTCAGAGACCTCAAGGTATTTGTTCAATGGCTCCCAGCTCCCAGCAAAGCCAGAATTCAACCCCAGTGTGTCTGTCTGTGCAGTCCTGCCTTCTGTGGATAAACAACAGCCACAGGCAAAGCAAGTGAATTCTCCTACAGGACGGCAAAAGGATGGTCCACAGCCTTTCATGTTTGGGGACCCCCTTCCTTGAAATCTGCTTAGAGGGGCTGGAGAGATGGCTCAGTGGGTAAGAGCACTGACTGGTCTTCCAGAGGTCCTGAGTTCAAATTCCAGCAACCACATGGTGGCTCACAACCAACTGTAATGAGATCTGATGCCTTCTTCTGGTATGGCTGAAGACAGCTACCATGCACTCAGATATAATAATAAATAAATCTTTTTTAAAAGAAAGGAAGGAAGGGAGGGAGGGAGGGAGGAAGGAAGAAATCTACTTAGAATTTGTGTGGTGGTCATTATGTATTTTGTAATAAAATGCTTCCAACAGTGTTACATCATCTTTCTTAGCCGGAGCCTTTGGCATGCTCAATGGATTTTGGATCTAAACATTTGACCCTGGGACTCTTTTCTTAGTAAGCTTATCCCAGCACTGAACTCTCCTTGGTAAATGCTCACCCCAGACACTCAGCCTTTCACGTTTGCTGTTGTTTTAAATTGCTTTCTAAGCATAAAAGCTTAAGTATATATAAAATTAAGGTTAAAGAAAGAAAACGTTTCCAAATATCCCCCAAATCATCTTTGTATCCGCAGAAAAACCCGAGAAGCCATGTACACCTGCAGACAAGATGGCAGGCGTTCAGGATAACCTAAGACCCTGAAGCAGAGCGGGGTGTCTCGGAGGATACAAGTGTTTGTCACATGAGCTTGACAACCTGAGTTAGATTCAAAGACCCATAGGGGAAATTATGTGGGCTATAGCTAGAGAGAGAGAGAGAGAGAGAGAGAGAGAGAGAGAGAGAGAGAGAGAGAGAGAGAGAGAATAAAATAAAAAATAGAAAAGAGACGGTCTAGCCTATGAAGTGAACCCATTTCTCTCAATGGAAAGATCTAAGAAGAAAATGGGGCCAGCCAGACCCACAGCGTTTACCTCTGTGTGTAATTGTCCCGTGTTCATTATAGTATATAACAGTGAGCTGTTGGGGAAGAGCCACTTTCTTCCATGGCGACAGGAAACACTTTGAGTCACGTTCTTGGACTGTGACTACTGTGCGTTCAGAAAGCCGCTTCCAGTGCTGCCTTGCCTGACACCGTGTTTCAGCCACTTTTAACCCTGCCTTGGAGATAGTCACCAGAACGTGGGTACATCAGGGATGGGACTCTATTTGTGATTTCTCTAACTAGCTTCCAGAGTTTCCTGGGGTGTGCGCATTGAGAAGCTTGCTTGCCTGGTGTCAATCATAGCTTCTCAGCTCCATCCACCCCACCGCCCCCGGGCCTGAATCTCTTAGACTTTGTGGAGCATATGCTAGAAACTTCCAGAAGAATCGCTTTCTTACTGACATAGTTCCAAGGTTAGCCTTTAGGGAGAACCATGGACAAGGTTGTTAACCGGGGAGAGGGGAGACTCTAACTGACATTCCTCATTTCCGGCCAGATCCTCCAGTTGGGAGCCACTTCCGCTACACAGACGCCACTGGCTGCCCAGCCGGTATGGTGCAGGTTTGCCCTGAATCTCAGGACAGAATCAGGGCCCCATAGTTTGCATGGTTTGGGTTTCTGTCCTCACAGGGCCGGGAAAGGAAAAGGCAAGAAAGGAGAGTTATTGACTCCAGGAAAACACTCGATTGCAGCCTCATGAGTAAATGGGCCATTTATCCCCCAGTCGCTAGCTGTTTGAAAAGGTGACCGTCCATCAATCCCCGCTCCAGCCTCCCCCGCTGATGAGCAGTTCTGCCAATGGGCTAATTTAGCTGATTACAGAGGAATCCGAGAGGAATGGGCCGCCAGAGCCTGGGTCCCCGCCAGCAATGCATTAACTCTGGGTGTCTCCATCGCCCTCCGCCTGGCCCGATAGGACCATCTGATTCCTGAGAACAGGCCCAGCAGATGGGCTTATCAGGTGAGAGGTAGAAAATCTCCCACCACAGGACAGGCTCCCTCCATCCATCCGAACGTCCGTCCTCAGTGTCCTTGCTGAGGGAGGAGGACCTGGGGTCCAGCGCCAGGTTATTCTAGGCTCCCGGTGCCCAGAAAGAGGCCGGTTATGGAGCACACTTGCCCTTACAAGTCTCCTCAGCGCACAGTCTAAGAAACCCCTCCAAAGAACGGGGCTAAAGACAGCGCCACGGGACAAGTGATCAGCCTTGCTGGTAAGCTGTCCTCTCGGCTTCAAATCTTCCATGACCCAGAACAGTTTCAACTCTTCGCTGGCACTAGGGTGGTTGTTTTGTTTTGTTTTCTTTGGTTTGTGTTTGTTTGTTTGTTTGTTTTCATCTAAATGTGCCCGGCTTACACCATCTGCAGTTAGCCATTCACTCTTTAGTATGAATTAGTCCACCAGCTTGCTCTAACAGTCAGGAAACAGAAGGATGCATTCAGAAGGCAGCAGAAGTCTAGCTGGAGGAGGAGGAGGAGGAGGAGGAGCTGAACAGTGTGGCTTTGGATAACACCAAGGAACACAGAACTTTTTTGTGGAGGAAAGGGTATAACAAGGTTTGCTACATTTGCCTAGTGCTACTCAGTTTCCATGACTGTGACAAAATGCTAGAGACTATCAACTTGGTGAAAACAAAGGTTTGGTTTTGTGCCCGGTTCCACAAATTGCTCCCCTTGCTTCAGGCCCGTTGTTGGGTGCATCATGGTGACAGAGGGGGGTTCAGTGAAACCCCCATGCTAGGAAGCACTAGGAGGGAGAGGAGAGGTTAAAGTCTCAATAGCCCCTTCCAGGACACATTCCCATAATGGCATAACTTTCTCTCTCTAGGCCCTATGCCATCCCAATGAAGCCACACATTGGTCTCTAAGCTGTTAGCAGACAGGCCAGGGGGAGGGGGAGGCAGTCAACATCAGCGGATGCAGGAAATTATGGGTCTTCCACCTCACCACCGTTTAAAGGGATGCTAGGGAACCTCGTGTAAGCTGCTATAAGGTGACTTTGGATGTGGCTCATGTCCACTGAGTGGTGTTTGAAAGCATCATTCTCCCACTGGCAACATTTCCCCATGGGATTTGTTGGTTTGTCTCCCTAACTTCAATCCCAACCAAGCCTATTTGGACTAAAAAGCCTTTTGAGTGACAGTCGAATGTGACCTGGGCAAAAGGGGGGAAGAATTCTGGGTTTCAGGCATGGCTGGATCCAAGAGCATCAAGAATGTTTCCCACTGTCTACCTCTCTCTCCTTCCCCAGACATTCCCATACTTGCTACCAGGAATGACAAACCCCCATTCTGGTAGCTTGAACACTCAATAAAGTGAGGACAAGCCCCTCAGCTGTGAAGTTGATTCTCAGTGGGCCTCTCCATGTTTCACAGACACCCTCAGGTCAGCACTGTGCCTCCTGTGGAGTCTTGCCCCCCATTCCTCCCCCCCTCTCCCCTCACCTACCCCTTCTTCACTAGGTTAAAGGGCACCAACCACTGAGCCTCATGGAAACTGCGTGTGACTCCGAAGCTGGGGGAGATGGCCTCCCTTTGCTTCTCAGATCAATCCTGGATGAGCTAAACAAGCCTCGGGGCCCCTCATTAATTTTGCCTTTCCGGAACAACCCAGGGAAGTGAATGGAAACTGCTGGAATGGGTGTTCCTCTGGGCAGTCCTGTGTAACCTGGGGCTAGTGACCTACCCTCTCTGAGCCTGCTTTCTGGTTCATAAAATAGGGTTAGGGAACTCAGACACTTAACACTAATTGAGTGTCTACTGTCAAGAAGGCATCTTTGGGTGTTCAAAACTAGGCATATGGGCGTGTCTAGAGCACAGTAGAAGAGATCGTGAGAGAGCAATACAACGGAAGTGGGCGTCTTCAAGATTAAGTAGGATGGCCAGAGTGACTCTCGCAGAAGTGAGCGGATGTAGGGAAATGTGTCTCAGCGTTCAGATGGGACAGCCGGTGCATAGGTCCTGAGGTAGCAATTTGGCTAGTGCAGTCAGGGCCTGTAAGAAAGTCACTGTAGATGGAGAGAAGAGAGAGTTCCATTCCCCCTGTGTGGTCATAGAAGACTTGGCTCATACAAGGCCTGGTTCCTAGAAGACTTGATCCAGAGCCTTGTGACATTGTGATGATGAAGACGCTCCTGCTGGAAATGTGCCAGCCAGCATTCCAATGGGGGGTGGGGAGGCAGCATCCGGCCAGCCCAGACCTCCCCCTCCCTCCCTTCCCCTCCCCTCCCACAGACACCCACACCTCCCCACTGTCACGAGCAACCTGCACTTTGAACTCATGCTGACAAAATGGCCCTGAAAACACAGGGTGCTCCCTGCCTCCGCAAGACTTTATCAGGCTTATGCCACCATTGTCACCAAGGGGTCACCAGGTGGCACCCATTAGCAGAGCCTGACACTTGTCCTCCCCCACCCCAAGTCCTGCTCTTAGCTTCCCCCTGATAGAATGCCTTCCATCTGCCCCAGGCTGTGGCCGCATGCTCGTAGTTTTGGGCCGAGACCAGGAAGGACCTCTGCTTGGGTCAGAGAGAATGGCATGTGGGTCCCCGCTTCTGGATAGTGTTAACACCAACTGCCAAGCGTCTGGGTTATCAGTATGGGCATCCGAAATGCGGCCACCTGCCCCTTCCTGCCTGGCAGCTGGTAGATAGCTATGTCCCTCACTGGGAGCTACTGCAGCCCTGTGTCTGCAGAGAGGACTTCCTCATGCGTGGCCAGGGGTGAAGTAGTATGGAGATATCTTCCTTCACCTTTGAACTCACTGAATGGGCCTTTTGTGCTCTGGGTTCTGAAGCCACTGTAGAGGGAGAGGGGAGGGGAAGGCTTTCTGTAACTGCCAGACAACAGCTCTCTTAGGGTGTCATGTTTTTGAATTCCATATGGCTTGAGTCCTTCCAATGCCCAATGCTTCAGCTCCTGCCAGCCCCTTCTGCCTCCAGCAAGGCTGAGAACAAGGACACATGGTAGGCCCCCCTAGCACATCACTGTGTTGACTAATTTTATGTCACTTGACACAGGCTAAAGCCATCTAAGGAAAGGGAACCCTAATTGAGAAATACAGGCAAGCCTGTAGGGTATTTTCTTAATTAGTGATTGACAGGGAGGGCCCAGCCCACTGTGGGTGGAGCCATCCCTGGGCTGGTGGTCCTGAGTTTTATAAGAAAAGCGGGCTAGGGGGTTGGAGAAATGGCTCAGTAGTTAAGAGCACTGGCTGCTCCTCCAGAGGTCCTGAGTTCAGTTCCCAGCATCCACATGGTGGCTCACAACCATCTGTAATGCCCTCTTCTGGTGTGTCTGAAGACCGCTACAGTGTACTCATGTACATAAAATAAATAAATAAATCTTTAAAAAAAGAAAGAAAGAGAGAGAGAGGAGAAGAGAAAAGAAGAGAAGAGAAGAGAGAAGAAGAGGAAGAGAAGAGAAGAGAAGAGAAGAGAAGAGAAGAGAAGAGAAGAGAAGAGAAGAGAAGAGAAGAGAAGAGAAGAGAAGAGAAGAGAAGCAGACTGAGCAAGCCATGGGAGCAGGCCAGTAGACAGCACCCACAGCTTCTGCATCAGCTCCTGCCTCCAGACTCCACCCTGCTTAAGCACCTGTCCTGACTTCCTTCAATGATGAACAGTGATGTGGAAGTGTAAGCTAATTAAACCTTTTCCTCCCCAAGTTGCCTTTGGTCATGGTTTTTCATCACAGCAATAATGACCCTAATTCAGTCACCCTCAGCCTCCTGTCTAGAAACCCACTGCCCCCTCACCTTGCCCTCTGCATCATGTCTCCATTTATCAGTCTCCTTCACTGGATGTGGTCTCTTCCTCTCCCTCAGGTCTCCATCCCAAGTGAAGAGGTCCACTCATAGCTTGCTAGTTGTCTATGGCTTGCCCAGACATAGCATGGGTTCTGTTTGTTTGTTTGTTTGCTTTTGTTTTGTTTGTATATGAGTACACTGTCCCTGTCTTCAGACACACCAGAAGAGGGCATCAGATCCCATGACAGATGGCTGTGAGCCACCCTGTGGTTGCTGGGAATTGAACTCAGGACCTCTGGAAGAGCAGTCAGTGCTCTTAACCGCTGAGCCATCTCTCCAGCCCCCAGACACAGCAGTTTAACAGTGGGTCCTCTGCTGTCTCAGTCATTGTGCTGTTACTGTAGCAAGATACCCGAGGCAGGGTAATTTATAAAGAAATTCTTTGGTTCACAGGTCTATCTAAAGGCTGGCATCTGCACCTTTGTGGCTCATGCAGACAGCACCGTGCTAGAGAGCGTGGCTCTGCCAATAAAAGCCAGCCCCACGGTGATCCAGGAACCCACAGATCCTCCATGGATTGAATTCATTCATGGTCCTGTCTCTTAGACCCACCGCACATTGAAACCTGTCTCCATCACATGAAGTCTGGGGGACACCTTCATGTTATCTGACCCTTGAAACAAAAGCAGACCAGCAGCTCACACAGTCATCAGTATACACATATGCCCACCTTACCTACACAACCAGGGATTCCTGCCTATTGATGCTGTGAACATCCCAGATACCGCAGGAACCACCTCATCCTCTACAGGCGATTATCGACCTATTAGGCTTGGTCCTGCTGGGCTGAGAGCAAACTTCACTGGCACCCTATAACTTTCATCTTCAGCCTCCAGGTTCCCAGAGATACTAACTAGACAAGGTATGAGCGGGACCCAGAAAGCTGCATTTCCATCGGCCCCCATGGTCCCTGGGCTTCCTGTGCACAATAAACCCTGACACCGGGTGCCCCACACTTTGTCTCCCCCCCCTACACACACACACATACACTTTCTCAGCTCATCCTTTTCCAATGGCAGCCATGTAAAACCTCAGCCTCGGGCACAGTAGTGAGCAGGATTCACGTTGCTCCAGCAATGCTCAGGATCCAGCCAAGGCTTTTAAGTGAATACTTGGTAATAGAACAATCAAGTTAAAAGATCAGCGTGACACAGGACATGAGCGAGGGAAGTATCGTGGCCAATTGATTTGGATTTCATTTATGGGTTTTTGAAATGAATTTCATCTTCCAAGGCTGCTTATAAATCTCTGCCTCTTCTGGAGATTAATAAGGGAAACGGGCTTGATTAAGAACGCAGAACTCAGGGTCCGTCGCAGATTTATAGACCCAGAGGGGCGGCCACAGGGATTCCCGAGATGTCCCACCTGCTAGCATCACTTAGGAGGATTGCTCCTCCCGCAGCTTAAGGAGTAGATTCCGGGACGTACACTCTTCTGGGTATTATTTAGCAGTGCTGGAATTAGTCTGTAGCATTTGTAGACTTTCCCCCCCCCCAGCCTCTGGGCAGGCAGAGACTTTAATTTGTCAGTCTCTCATCGTCCCCTACAAAAGCAGATCAAAGCTGAAGATTGATCGAGATGATACAATTATGATACCGGGAAGATAACTTAGCAGGTAAGAGTGTTCGCTGAGCTAGCATGAGGACCTGAGTTTGAATCCCCCGTGCTCATGTAAAAAAAAAGCCAGGTACAGCCCTACTTGCCTGTAACCCCAGTCCTGAGTAAAAATGGAGACAGGGGGATGGCTGGGACTTACTGACTACCACTCTAGCTCCAGGTTTAGAAAGAGACCTTATCTCAAGGGAATAAGGTAATATACATGTATACATGCACACACACACACACACACACACACACACACACACGCACATTTTAAGATTACAAAATAAAAAAGAGACCAGTAAGAGAAAGGGGGTGTTTAATGGAATCAGCTTAGTACTCCAGCCCTCCCATTACCTCGGATGTACATCCTGTACAAGGAACAAGGGCATCAGGCTTTTAGAAGTATCTTTGATGTTCATCAGCCGATGGTGACCGTCTATGACGGAGCCAGAACCAGAGAGAGCTGCAAAGCAGGCGCTAGGAGAGGGACAGACACGTTCCTCCAGCCTGCCTCGGAAAACTGCCCTGCACACGGTGTAACCGGCATTTACAAGGACAGCCCTTCGAATAAAGGGTCCTGAGGGGGTCAGTATCCCTTCTCGTATCGAACGGTCATGATGGCTTCAACACAGGTGGCAAGGGCACGACTTGTCTGTCACACAGACACATTCTGTCTGGGAGATTTCACCGAGCTCTGGAGCTAAGGTTTTTCACTTTGTTGTGAGGAAAAAGTCAGCACCTTCTAGCTACAGGGGCTCAGGAAGCGCCTACTAATTCTGCCGCTTATGAACAGGGTGCCAGAAAGTAAAAAAGAAAAAAAAAAAAAAAAA
>NC_034612.1:8682503-8688072 GCF_900095145.1 Mus pahari | reverse complement strand
GGGGGGGAGTTGCATTCCCAGTCATTCAACTGTGCTTTGACTCGTGTGTGTGTGTGTGTGTGTGTGTGTGTGTGTGTGTGTACGCGCGCGCATGCTTCATATTTGTTTTGCAATTTTTTTAGTAAAGTACTAAATGCAAGAGGGGTGCATGTGAGTGCATTTCCCTGGGAGCCCAGAAGGGGGCGTCAGATCTTCTGCAGATGGAGTTAAAGGCAGTTGAGAGACACTCCAGGTAGGTGCTGGGAATTGAACCAGGATCCTCTGGAAGAGCAGCTAGTATACTCTTAACCACTGAGCTGTCTCCCCAGCCCAAGTTTAAGGTTCTTTTAAAAACCAACAAAGGTAAAGAGATGAAAAGATTCCTGAGAGGAAAATTATGTTGGTTTCAAAGCAAGAAGAATTCAGTCAGAAGACATAGCGGGAGAGGCTAGCATCCATGAGTTCCTGAGGGCAGAGGGGTTACTTTGATGTAACTTTAGTCCTTGAAGGACTAAAGCCCCTTCCACCAGGAAGCCCTCCTGCCTTTCTTCTTACTTTCCTATCAGGACCTCATTACCTTGAACTATCTATCCCAGGGAAGCCTGAGTTTCTCAAATCCAAGTGCATAGACTGAACCATGTTCCCTCACTTCCTCCAGCCAGGATAAGTACATAGAGCCTATCGAATGTAGTTATGGTTAAATCGGGTGCTCCGTGATCCTATAGAACAGGAATCCATTCACCCACATGCACAAAAAGAAAACCGATTCGAAGGTACGGTAAGAGACAAGGGCTTTGCTGTAAGACAATCCTGTTGGTATCTTGATCTTAAATGCCTGGCCTCTAACACTGGGAACAAATTTTGGTTGCCTGAGCCACCCAGACTGCTGATTTGTGGCGCCTCACACAAACTCATCTTGTAGCTCCTAGTCACATCTCCTAGCAGAGACTGCTGACCCTGTTGGGCCACAAAGATCTCTATGGGAACTCCTTGCACTGAGGAGACCACCATCAAGGTAGCAGGCATCCCTAGATCTTGCTAGATATAAGAGAGCAAAAGCAGGGGTCGGAGAGACGACTTGGCAGTTAAGAATGCCTCCTGGTCTTCCAGGAGATCTGAATTCAGTTCCCAGCATCCACATGGAAGCTCACAGTCACCCTCAACCCCAGCTCCAGGGAAACCCAGACTCTTTCTGGCCTCAGTAGTTATGGGTACTCATGTGCAAGCATGTGCGCGCACACACACACACACACACACAAATAAAAACAAATCATAAAAGCAAAGAGATCCAAAAGCATTATTGGACACCATCACCCCTGTGAAGTTGCCTGGCCCATTTCCCTTCTAGGTGATTCAGCCCAATTCACATTTACAGAGCATCAGTTGAGAACCAGGAAATAGCATGTGCAATTTGTACGTATTACCTGCGTACCTTTCGTTTGCATACATCTTTCATTTGCATATACATTTGCATACCAAGTCCTGCTGTCATTTGCTCTTCCTACCAAGAGGAAGACCAGGTTCCCTCTGGGACAGAACAGGTCACGAAGAAGTTACAATGTCCAACACTGGCTGCTGAAGCAAGATCTCAATGAACACTCAGCTGAAGCCTGGATCTCTCACTGGCTTCAGAGGGCAGAGTACACACTTGGTATGCGTGTGTCTACCTTAAGTGTATGTCGCTAGGAACAGTGGCAGTATCCCAGAAGAAATGGGACATAGCCCTGCCCAAGAGACATAGTGTGTGACTATAGAAAATACCTTACTCCTTTTGGAATAGATAGTAGACTCAAAAATTAAAAATAAATATATATAGACCCCAAATGCAAACTAAAAATGCTTCCTCCTCCTCCTTCCCCTCCTCCCCCTCTTCCCTCTCCTCCCCCTCCTCCTTCTCCTCCTCTACCTCCCATCTTTGATCCCACCTGGCTTTGCTAGCAGCCTTGGAGAAATACAATGGCCAGCCCGTGCCAAGGACAAGGCACAAAACATAGATTTAGATCTTGAAAGAGCTGGAGGGTCAGGAAGCCTCGTGAGAGAGTGGATGTGGAAATGTCTGCTAGTGCCGGTTGTTGAGTTTGTCCCAGGAATCAGAGTCAAATAGGGTCAGAGTCCCCCCCCCCAAGGAAAACTACGACCAAGTAGCCGGTACTGACTCATATCTGTGTGCTTTAATGGGAAGCAGAAGAGAGTGTTCTGTATTAAGCTCTTGGAATGTTCCAGAACAAGGAGCAATTACCAGCACTGGTCACTCACTGTTCAGGGTCTCTAGACATTCTGACCATGGGTGTGTTTCCCTGAGGAGATGGATCATAGACCCCTCAGATCAATGTTCCCTTTGATGGGAAGGAGACCCTGGGACATTGGCCGGCCACAGTAGGTCATTTGTGCAAGGGCAAAGAGGTTGCCTAACTGAGAAAGGCACATGGTCTATTGAAATGGCTGTGGCATCCCAGGGTCAAGTTAAACTGCACTGACAAGGGCATAATGTATAATTCAGGAGCCCAAACGGAGTAGAAGTGCATCGGAGCAAAAAAAACGCACACACGCGAGATGGACTCGGTCACCGGCCACTTTCTGGAAAACGACGGTGAAGCAATTTGCACGAGAAGGAAAAATGCTTCCAAGAATCAATGAAGGACAGTGTCCAGAGAGGTCCAGAGCCGGCACGAAGGTTGGTCCAGGAAGAGGCCAAGTGTCTACTCTGCAGACAGCTCACTGGTGCACTGACGGCATAATCAATGGTTCAGGTAATATGCTAACAGCAGCATCCTAGCATCCTCAAACTGAGACCGGCCTGTTCTGACCCTCCTGTGGCACACTGGGAGAGAGGGGCTCTCAGAAGTTCACAATCTGTCAGTTCTGTCACCCAGTTGCTTCCCTTGCTGTGTTGGACTGACACTGACTCAGAGAGGGGAACGGAGTCCCATGTTCACACAGGCTCAGCTGAGAGGCTCCGGCTCAGGAGTCAGCAAACATTTTTCCATTAAGAGCCAGATGGTAAATATTTCAGATGTCAACAAATGCCAGTCTCTGTTGCAGCCACTCAGGTATGTCTTATAACCTAAAAACAACCACAGACAATATGCATACAAATTATCAGGGGCGGTCTAAATAAAACTTTATCGACAAAAGCAAGTAGTGGGCCACATTTGGTCCATCAGCAAGTCTATAAACTTCTGGTTAAGAACAATTATGTCCTGTTTTCTCATCTCACAGATGGCAAAAACAAAAGCTGAAATGGGAAATAACTTGCCCAGCGCCATTTACCTTGGTCAGACAAAGACCCCGGCTGGAAACAAAAGATGCCGGCTCTGTCTTCTCAGGTTGCCTAAGGTACCACATCACAGGACCACTCTGTCCTGTCCTTCTTGCCTTACTCCTCCCCTCCACCTAGGTTACACCAGGGATATGATACACAAACACTCGCAGACCCAGTGTCCATCAAGCCTCCAATCTGGTGGTAGACAAAGAAACTATGTTTCAGGTGAGTTTACACAGAGAGCCAATGTGGATACAATGAATCACGCTGGTCAAAGGGACTACAATGAAATACAAGGTAAGAACCTAAAAACTTACTAGTTATTTAAAGCTACCCACATCAACAATTGGGTATATTATTTTTTTCTTATTTTTTAAAATATGTTTTTAGTTTTTATGTATATTTGTGTGTATGGGGGGTGCTGTACACATGAGTAAGGATGCTCAGAGAGAGGGCATCAGGTCCCCTGGAGCTGTAGTTAAAAGAGGCTGTAAGCCACCCTACATAGATGCTAAGAATTGTTCTCTGATCTTCAAGAGGAAGGGTTACATGATGTTAGCCACTGGGCTGGGCTATCTCTCTAGCTTCATATTTTTGTTTGTTTTTAAAAGGGGTGGGGGATGAGACAGCATCTCACTATGCAGCCCACTCTGGTTTTGATCTTCCATTCCCTCTGCCTCAACCTACTGAGTGCCGAGATCACAGATAAGCAGAACTACGCCTGGCTTTCTTTTAATTACCCACCTACCTTTACTTAGGCATAGAAACATACATCCAGGGTGCATACATACATATGGGCATGGTCCATTTTTTTGAGAAAGGCAAAGCAAAAATAATGATCCGAGTCTCTGGGTGCAAAAGTAAGGTTGTTTCTGTAGCAAATTATGCATTCCTCCCCATAAACCAACTCGTGATGCACCTTGGGAACAGGTGTGTTCATAAGATGGCCTGTGCCTGCCTTTCTCAGGGACCCGTGGCATGATGTTGGTGGCACTGACTGGAATGAAGGAATGACGACTTGGGACATTTTTGTGGTCCCCCTCCTGAGGAGCTGTGAAGATGATGCTTAATCTTCCCCTGTGTTTAATTCTGCTGCAGGATTTGCTTAATGCTCTCTCTCTCTTTAAGATGACTTTGATGATCCAGAAATAAGCGTGCCCCCATTAGCCCCAAGGTATTTCAAACCCAGGAGCTTCCAAAGGCAGACAGACCACCACCGCAAGCAAAGTTGGCATGAGCACCCAGGCAGTCAACCATGTCTCTTACCTTCTCTGACTCTGGTTTGTGAAGCCAAGAGGCAGGGCAAGCATAAGACCTTCTTAGGCTGGGTCACTCAGGGTCCTGACAGCTAAAGTTCCATAGCTACTGATGCAATGGCTTAGTCGGTACAGTGTTTGCCACTTGAGGGCCTGAGTTTGATCCCCAGGGCCCACTTTTTTTTTTTTTAAAGCCACCTGCAACAGTGTGTGCTTCTGATTCCAGTGAAGAAGAGGCGGAGACATCCCTAGGGATCATTGGTCAGCATGGTGGTTTGAATATAAGGAGGTGTGGCCTTGTTGGAGGAAGTGTGTCACTATGGGGGTGGGTTTTGAGACCCTCCCCCTAGCTGCCTGGAGACAGTCTTCTGTTTGCCTTTGGATGAAGATGTAGAACTCTCAGCTCCTGCAGATCCATGTCTTCCTGAATGCTGCCATTCTACCACCTTGATGATAATGGACTGAGCCTTCGAACCTATAAGCCAGCCCCAATTAAATGCTGTCCTTTATAAGAATTGCTTTTGTCATGGTGTCTCTTCACAGCAATGAGAAACCTAAGACACTCAGCCAGGTCATCCGAATCAAGAGTGTTCTGGGTAGAGTGAGAGACCCTGCCTCAAAAAATAAGGTAGAGGGTGACTGGGAAAGACACCAGGCTGACCTCTGTCTTCTACAGGCATGGACACACATGTGTAGGTACTCACATGAAAACACACACACACATACAATAAAATGAGACCTCATAAGTTCCTACTTCTTTGGTAGTGCCTAATGTCCCAAAGATCACCATAGATCACGCCAACCCCACCCAACTCAGACAGTACCACTTGCTGAAAACATCAAAGGGAAGCCTTGGTGCTCTGTATAAAATCCATCCATCCATCCATCCATCCATCTACCTACCCATCCATTCACACACCCATTCATCCACCCATCCACTCACCCACCCATCCATCCACCCATTCATCCACCCATCCACCCATCTACCCACCCACCCACCCATCTACCCACCCATTCATCCACCCATCTACCCACCCACCCACCCACCCATCTACCCACCCATTCATCCACC
>NC_034612.1:8674894-8682408 GCF_900095145.1 Mus pahari | reverse complement strand
CCATCCACCCATCCACCCATCTACCCATCCACCCATCCACATGCCCATGCATTCATCCATCCATCTGTCCATCTTTCATGAGCTCTGACATGCACAAGCAACCCATTAGGAACTTCCCAGTCACGGCCACCAGGTACAATCTCTGCATCTCCTAAGCAAACCAGGACCTTCTTAGAAGATGCTGGTTATCCTACAAAACTCCAAAGAGTGTGCTCAGAGAAGACAGGAAGCAGAGCGTTCTGGCCAGGGATTGAGGACAAATGGAGATATCCTTCAAGACATGGTTTCTGCGATGTATTAGGTCCAACCTTGTCTGCTCTCCTCTATTCCTCTCTTTTTCACTCCACTCAAGCCTTCAAATCTCAGAGAAGTGCAGTTGATATTCTGACTTCTTGATCTCCACCACTGACTGGGGACATCCCCTCTCTTAAACACTGCTGTGATGGATGTTACAGGAAATACAAGGAAAAACTTCACATCTGTTCACCACAGGCATTGTGATGAGGCTTGAAGATAAAGTGGGTATATCTATTGACTCCTGGCACTAAGAATCAGACACACAATGGGTTGCTAAGGGTGCTGGTGATGAATAGAGGTCACAGTTCTATGCTTCCTTTATAGCTAGGTGTCATAGCATAATTGAGTTCTGAATTCCACTCAAAGAAATGTAAGCAAAAAGTGGCTGTTTTGTTTGTTCACTTGTTCGGTTTGCTGGCTAAAGTAACGCTATGTTTTTTTCTGACCTGAAGCTGCTATTCTGGGACATGAGGGTGGTGAGTGGATGAGTGGATGGATGGATGGATGGATGGATGGATGGGTGGATGGATGGATGGATTGACAGATGAATGGTTTGCTGGGTGGATGAATGAATAGATGGAAGGGTGAATGAATAGGTGGATAGATGGATGGATGGTGTGGTGGGTAAATGAATGGATGGACAGGTAGACAGGTAAATGGGTAAACAGGTGGGAGGGTAGATTGGTGGACAGATGGGTGGATAGACAGATGGATGGATAAATGGGTGGTGGGTGGGTAAATGAATGGATGAATGGGCAGACAGGTGGATGGGTGAACAGACAGGAGGGTGGGTGGATGATGAATGGATGGATGGATGGATAGATAGATGGGTGGGTAGATGGATGGGGAGGAGCAGGGCCTCCCTTTTGAAGGTAAAGGCTATGAATGGCAGCAATCTTGATCTTGAGTGTTCACTTATAAACCTTTGAGAGCAAATTAAATAACTAGTTCATTTACATAAGCAAGACTGTAGAGTTTTCTTCAATGCCCCACCCAGCTCCAAATAGCACCAGGGTATGTACGGGTGCCCGGTACTGAAGAAATTCAAAGAGAGGAGATGAGAAACCCAGGAAGGTGTGGAAAAGGTATGACAGTCCAGGAATTATGGGATTAGGGAATAGACAGACATGACCTAGCCAATGAAATGGTTTGACGTCATAATGCGGGACAGGAGAAAGGTTTTCAAGTCAAGAAGCCAACAGACACTGCGGAGAGGTTGGGTTAGATTCTAGAGAGCTTTGAACCCTAAGAAAAAGAGCTGAGCCCTACAGGCTTGGGAGATGGGTGAGGCTTATGGCAGCTTTCAAGGACACCTCTCTGACTCCTGACGAGGCAGTCGCGCTGGTCAGTGTGATGTACACAGTCCACAGGGACTCTCTTGAGTGTCAACCATGGCAAGTCATCGCTAGAACCTCCCCCCCCCCCGCACACACACACCCTGCTCTTCTTCCTGGCCCTCCACCTGGCCCACATCTCTCTACCAGCATAGAGTGGATGGAGCTTCCTTAACAAACACTGCAAATGAGTTGCTCAAACAGGGCCCTGGGCTTGTCCCACAGCTCAGGAGATGGGAAATCACCCAGCTGCATGGGGCGGGGAGCACCATGAGAAACCCTGTCGCAAAAAAATACGGTAGAGAGCAATTGAGAAACACAACAGGCATGGACCTATAGCCTAGAAAGTTATATATGTGTACACATTCCCTCAGTCTCTGCCTCTCCTTTCTGTCCCCTCTCCCTCTCTATCTCTGTCTCTCTCTGTCCCTGTCTCTCTTTGTATCTCTGTCTCTCTCTGTTTCTCTCTGTGTGTTTATCTGCTCTGTCTATCTCTGTCTTTCTCTCTCTCTTCCTCCATCCCTCTCTCCCTGTATCTCAGTTTTTTCCATAAAATAAAGACAACTAGGGTTCCCCCCCCCTTTTTTTAGCACACCTGGAAAGTTACTATGCATAGCAAATCCCAAAGACAAATGTTCCTGGGCACTGGTTTTTCCATACCTATATGGATTTTTGTGACCTTTAAAGCAACCATCCCTAGTCCCTTGTCCCCGAGGTCACCATTGCCCTCCCGTTCCTTTCTGTTATCTTCTTGGTCACGTTTTCCACCAAACTGCAATTTCATGCGGTTTGGGAAGAGATACAATTCCAGAGACTTCCACCCCACGGCTCTCTGGAGATTTCTTGGTGATAGAAACCGCAGTTTGGCTCCGCCTGGAACCTGTTTGAACATTTGCTTTGCGCACACTTCAAAACCCCAGGCACTTGGACGGCTCACCCATCTACTTTTGGCAGAGGACAGCTTCCTGCTTCTGCAACGCTGAGCTTTCAAGCTGAGGAGAAAAAGGCCTTTTTGGACAACAAACGGCCCTTTAAGAACAATATTTTGATGAGTTGAGTGTAAATGAATCAGAAACACATGGATTAAGCCCCTCTTGATGTGCACATGGGTTTAATAATTACTGCGGGCGGAGGAGAAGGGAAATGGGGCCGGGGAAACCGTGTCTTGGGTTTTATCAAATCTAAAATGTTTGAGGAGTAATCCAAGACATTCCACACACCCTCAAACCCGGCCAGATTTTTTCCGATCCCACTTCCAAGGAGCCACACGGATCTTTCTAGTAACGACAGGGTTGCTCTAAAGAGCCAGGGTTTTGTGGCTTCTGATTGGCTGCACGAGATGCCCTGATTTACGAGGCCATTCAAAGATTTATATATCGCCGTTATAACAAGCTCCTTCCGAACTGTGCGGCACCCCAACACAGCCATATAAATATCCCTCCTGTTAGAAACCTCTTTTCTATTCACAAACTTCCCCTTCTTCTCCTTCACCAGCCCCCCTTAAGCCACAGATTCCCCCCCCCAACAAAGTCCCAGACCAGTACAGAGCGAGGGAATTAATTTCCCCATGACTGGAACGTGTTTCACTTTGGATGGAGTTTTAAATGACTTGGGTCCATATAAGCTGCGGGTCACGCGAAGGTTACAGCTAAAGGGCTCATAAGTTAGGAGAAGGGTGGAATTTTATAAGTGCTTATTACTTTCATAAAAAGAAAAGCGAAGTTGTGTTCGTGCCTAATGCAGTCAAACACTCCATACATCAAGGCAGGCCGTTTCCTAGAGGAAATGTCCCACACCGCTTTGGCGGGCTTCTGTCTTCCTCCACTCAGATGACGACATCAGCGTTGGATGTCTGGTTAGGATAAGTAACTTTGCCCACATGTCACCATCCCTTGTTCTTGCCCTCAGATGAATGTGGAGTCTGTCAAGGCTCAGAGGTCCCCTTAATCACCTCCTCTTAACAGGCAGCAGAAGGGTGGGGTGAGGCGTAGCATAGAGAAAGACCTTGACTCTTAAACCATCGCTCTATAGGTCTCTCTTCCAAGTCCTGTCCACACAGGCTACGGGGGAGTGGGGAGGAAGGGGGAAGTGCCTGAGAAAAGACAGACAGGAAGACGTCTGCATGAGGTTTGTGGGCAGACACATCTGGCGAGTTGGAATGGGAGAGTCCACTGCCTCAGCAAATGCATGGGAACTGGTTCATCGGCAGTGTGTGTATCTAAGAGCCCTGGCCCAAGGAACTCACGCCAGCTAGGTTGCGGTAATGCCGTGTAACAAAAAAGTATTCTCACACTCGCAGACCTGCGAGCAGACCGCAGCTCACCTAGCTTCTCGCCCTTTTCCCCAGGTTATAGGCAAAATCCAGATCTGCTTGGGACTTTTCTCTGTCTCCCGGATCTGTAACTCTTCCCAGGATGGGAGACTCTTGATGATCGGCCATGCGACTTTTGTTCTTATAAAGTTATAGCTTAAGAACTGAAATGTAGGACTGGAGAGATGGCTTAGCGGTGAAGGGCACTGACGGCTCTTCCAGGGGTCCTGAGTTCAATTCTCAGCAACCACATGGTGGATCACATCCATCTGTAAAGGGATCTGATGCCTTCTTCTGGTCTAGTGACAGTGTACTCACATACATTAAATATATGAATATGTATATGTATACGTACTCAAATTCGGACCCAAAGAGATGAATTGGTGATCAGGAATGCTGCTTGCTTGCTGCTTTACCAGGCAACCTGAGTTTGGGTCTCAGGGTCCACACGGTGATTCACAACTGCTGCCTATAGCTCGAATTTGAGAGTATCCAGCATCCCCTTTTGACCTCCTCAGCACTGTGTGCAAGGGAACACATGCATACATGGGGGGGGGGGGCAGGGAGAGAACATGACCAAGCCTTCTGTACTGGGACTCCCAGGTGAAATGTTCCCCCATGACCTCCTGTGTTTGATCCCTAGGTTCCCAGAAGATGGCCCTGTTTGGTTATGGAACCTTTCAGATGGAAGGCATGTCTGCCAGGGCTGGGTCACTGGGGATGGACCTTTGAGAGTCTGGGCCTGTTTCCTGTATCCCAGTCACTGCTTCTTGACTGCTGAACTGTGACACCCACCTCATGCTTCCACTGCAGAGACTGGATCCCTCCCAGGACCATGAATTCTGGCCACCGTGGACTGAAAACTCCTGAAATCGTGAGCCTTCCTCCTGTGAGTGTCCTCTTTCAGGCATTCTGTCACAGCGGTGAAGGAAGCTGCCGACATGCTTGGCTACATGCTATCTTTAGGTCATCTTCCCAGGGTCGTTCCCTGATGCATCCTTTGAGCTCTGGCCATTGATGCCAGCTGTTCCTCTCTAAATGCCCAGGGGTGTGTGTGTGGGGGTGTGGGTGTGTACAAGCATGTGTGTGTATGCATTTGTGCATGCATGGGTATATGTATGCATGTGTGTGAATACATGTGTGTATGCATTTGTGCATGTATGGGTGTATGCATGCATGTCTGTATGCATTTGTGCATGCATGGGTGTATGTATGCATGAGGGTGTGCATACATATGTGTTTGCATTTGTGCATGTATGGGTGTATGTATGCATTGTGTGCATGCATGGGTATACATATGCATGTGTATGTATGCATGGGTATACATATGCATGTGTATGTATGCATGTGCACATGAATTTGTGCATGCATGGGTTATGTATGCCAATGTGTGCATTCGTACATGCATAGGTATATATGTGCATGAGGGTGTGCATATACCCAAGTGTGTGCATTTGTGCATGCAAGTGTGTGCATGTGTGTGTATACATGTGTGTGTGCATGTATGCATGGCTGTGTATGTGTGCGTGCATGTGGGTCTGTGTGTAGGAATGCTTATGTATATCAAAGCCAGAGGCTGACATCAGCCTCTGCCTCTATCACTCCTCCGTCTCATTTTAAACAGGGTCTCACACTAAACCTTGTGCTCACTGACTAGGCTAAGGCTGGCTGGCCAATGAGCCGCAGGGATCCTCCTATCTCTGCCTCTCCCCAGTGCTAGGATCACAGACATGCTCCCATGCTGTATCTAGCTATTTTACATGCTGGGGATCCAGTCTCAGCTCCTCATGCTTGTGCAGCCAGCCCCGTCCCTTCGAGCCAGCTCCCTGGCCCACCCCTGTAGACTCAGCCACTTCTTTTCTAACCTTGCCTAACTGCCCTGCTCCCATAGTGCATCTCCACCGGAGTGGAAAACAGATTCTGTTAACAATGAAAACCAAAACATCACGCACTCAGTGCTGTGTCCCTGACCTGGAAGGACTCAAGACACTGTGGATGAACAAGACACACACCTTCGTCACCAAACGTCATTCAGCATCAACGTAGCACAAACACAGAATGAATGGCAGAGCCACCAAGCCTGTGTCAGAGAGCCTGCATCAACTAGTGGCATCCGCTCTTGGGGAAACAGGAAGGGGAAAACAGAGAAAAGGGCTGAGCTGAAGTAGGTGACAGTGAAGATGGGGACACGATCAGATCCTAGGGACACTGAGTACACAGCCGTCGGTCCGGCCACTGTGAATGGGAGAGTGAGCATGAGTCACTGCCTCACCCATACCACCAGGAGATAAAATGACAGATGAACTGCCAATAAAGCCCCACAAGGAAAGCAATCATGGCTTCTGTTGCTCTCCTGTTGCAGACACAGTACTCATATAACACAGGTTTAAAAACCAAGGCTCAGGGGCTGGGGCTGTAGCTCAGACAGGAGAGGGCTTGCCTTACATACTGGGTTCCACCCTCCAGCAAACGAGACCAGATTTCATAAGCACACCTAGGACCCCAGCACTTTGTGGTGGGGGGGGGGGTGAGGCAGGAGGATGTTCAAGGTCATCCTTGGCTAGGTTAGGTCAGGGTTGGCATCCAATGATGGCCATCTTTGAGGCTGGGAGAGAACTCAGCAGGCAGAGTGCTTGCCCGGCACGGACACAGCATGGAAATTGGTCTCCAGAGCCACATAAGCCAGGTGTGGTAGTTATACACCAGCAATCTCAGCACCCAGGAGACGGAGACAGAGGGATCAAGGGTTCAAAGTCATGTTCAGCAAGTCTGAGGCCAACCCAAGGGAAGAAATGATGGCTGTCGTTCTAAGAGACGCAAAGAGAAGGCACAGTGAGACTCCGGAGACAGGGGCCTTTGACCATGGGAGCAGAGACTGAGAGATGCTATTCCTGGTTTGAGTGGGAAGTGTCCCGCCACAGGCTCAGCTGTATGAACACTTGAACTCCAGCTGGTGGCGCTGTTTTGGGGGAACCTCCAAGAGATGGGACCTTGCTGGAGGACATGGGTTGCCTCGGTGAGGGGGCGGGGAATATTGAGGTTTATGGCCCTCCCAGCTTCTGCTCTGACACTGTGTTTCCTGATGCGCTCAAGTGGGAGAAGACTATGCCACATACTCCTGGGGGGGGGGCAAGTCCTCTTAGCTACCATGCCTTCCCCAGTGTGATAAGCTGGATTTCTCTAAATCCAGGAGCCAAAACTCAATCTTCTCTCCAGTAAGAGGCTTCTACAGGGTGTTTTATCAGAGGGACTAACACCAAGGAGTGCGGGAAGCTACCGGAGGCTGGCAGAACCATGAAGGAGCGATCGATCCCTCCTGGAACCTGTGGCTACAGCACCATAACTTCAGAGATTTAGCCTCTGCAAGTATAGGGTAAAGCATCCACTGTTTTGAGGCACTAAGTTTTGTAGCCCTGGAAATCGACACGGGAGTAACACAGGTAAGCGACTTCCCTTCACTTCCCTCAGCCTGTTTGTTCACTTTAAAATGGGTGTATGTCAGGGAAAAAAATTTCTCAACAGAACACCAATGGCTTGTACTGTAAAATCAAGAATTGACAAATGGGACCTCA
>NC_034612.1:8664605-8673839 GCF_900095145.1 Mus pahari | reverse complement strand
GCAACAACAATATGAACTAACCAGTACCCCCTGAGCTCGTGTCTCTAGCTGCATATGTAGCAGAAGATGGCCTAATCGGCCATCATTGGGAAGAGAGGCTCCTTGGTCTTGCCAACTTTATATGACCCAGCACAGGGGAAGGCCAGGGCCAAGTAGTGGGAGGTATAGGGAACTTTCGGGATAGCATTTGAAATGTAAATAAAGAAAATAATAAAAAAAATTAAAAAAGAATAAAAAAGAATGAAATGGAAAAAATAAAAATAAAAATAAATAAAATGGGTGTATGTGTTGACTGACCGTTTTATATTAACTCAATACAGGCTAAAGCTAAGAGGAGGGATACTCAATTAAAAAAAAAAATGCCCCCATGAGATTGGTCGGATTGATGATTGATGGAAGAGGGCTCCACCCACTGTGTGGGTGGGGCCATCCTTGGGCTGGTGGTCTCCTTTTCTATAATAAAGCAGACTAAGCCAGGCGTGGTGGCGCACACCTTTAATCCCAGCACTTGGGAGGCAGAGGCAGGTGGATTTCTGAGTTCAAGGCCAGCCTGGTCTACAGAGTGAGTTCCTCCAGAACAGCCAGAGCTACACAATACATCTCCCGTCCGAAAATAAGAGTCAACAGGAAACAGAACTAGGCTAGGAAACTGCAAGGCCCGCCCACAATGACTCACTTCCTCCACACAGGCTCTACTTCCTGAAGGGTCTACAGCCTTCCCCAACAGCACCACCTGCCGGTGACCAAACACAAGACTATGGGGGACAGTTCACATTCAAACTAGGTCTGTGTTGTGTCTCTCTGTAAGAAAAAGCGGGAGTTAGAGGGAGTTAGGAGGGAAAGCATCAGAATAAGGGGCAGGGGGTTCATCTGCATGATCCAGGACACACACTATTACCTTACGAACGAACAGCACAGTCGCCTTCTATATATGTCTGTCCCTTCCATCTTCACAGCGATTATTATCTCACCCCCACCTCGGCTGTCTTAGGGGAGAAACTGAGGCAATAAGAAGTCGAGTGGCTGAGCTCTGAAGCACAGAGACCCCTACATTCTAAACTCCCAACCCAGGATATAAGTGTCCCTTTCTGTCCCTTCCATTACCATCCCCTGTTCACCATCCTGCCTGGCTCTGTGAAGACCGTCCCCCACAAAGTCAAAAGGCCAAGTCACTGGAGGGACCTTTAAAAGAGTTGCTTCTGAACTTTCAAGTGCCAAACCAAAGTCTAAAAAGCACACATGGTTGGTACACATTTATTTTATTTTTATTTTTTGTTTTGTATCGCATTTTCTGTTTATCTGGGGCGGGGTGTACATACACGTGCCACAGTGCACATACAGAAGTCTGGCAACAGCTGTGGGAGCCAATTTTCTCACTCTGCCATTTGATTCCTAGGGATCAAACTCAGGGAGGTTATGTGGCTTGGCTGCAAGCACCTCTACCCCCTAAACCATCTTACTGGTCACATCTCAGTTTCTAAGGTCATTCCAGGCTTATTTGTTATTCTCACATTTTTTTGTGTGTCTATGGTCTCATTCAGGGGGGTATGTGTGTGTGTGTTGTGTGTATATGTGTGTGTATGTGTGTTTTGTGTGTATGTGTGTGCAGAGCTTCCATTTCCCAGCCTCCTCTCGTGTGTGTGTGTGTGTGTGTGTGTGTGTGTGTGTGTGTGTGTGTGTTTGTGTGTTTCCTCACTCACTTTTTGGTCTCATTTTTTTTTGACAGTTTCTGTCATTGAACTTGGAACTCACCAGTTCAGCTAAACTAACTTAGCCAGTAGACCCCAGGGACCCTCTTGTCTTCTCCCCAGTACCAACATCAAAGGCACATGCCTGGCTGTTATGTGGGTGCTGGGGAACTGAACGTAAGTCTCCATGCTAATGAAGCAAACGCTTTCACCTCCCTAGCCCCTTTGTCAATATCATCTGTACTCCTTGAGCGTGACGATGTCCTTGCTTCCCTAAGAGGGACAATAGAGCATCTGCTCTGGGTTCCTGTTGCAAGTTGCACAGAAATCCAGGTGCAGTTCCTGGTGCAGCCTCAGGGCACCGACGGTGTTCCTACAGTCAGCATAAGCCAGAGCTCATTCTATTATTAGCAGGGACGCTTCAGACCTGGCTGGGCAGTGACCCTATGCTTCCAGATGATAAATGAGCTGTCTGCAGCATCTTCCCCCGTAAAAACAAGAGCCAAATGAGGTCACAAGACAAGGCACTGAGCCATGCTGGGAAGTCCTTTCACACACATGCTTTAGAACAACAACAAATAAATTAACTGTTCAACTGTTGGCCAATGGGGGCAGGGGAGGGGTAGGAGACAAGCGGTGAATTCAGGTTGTCAGGCAACAAACAACCAGGTCTCCCCTGAGGTCTCCTGTGTGTCCCTCAACCTGAGGACACATCCCATGGGGATACTTCAGCTCCCACACTGTGAGAAGTTAAGGCCGTGGTTACATTTCCTTGGACGCACATCCGTATCAGTTACACGCTCATGTCTGCATCCATATGTGAGTGTTGTACCTCTTAAGTAGCTTAGGGACAAACTCTAATGTCACCTCCAGGTACCTGCATTTTGCTGGGGTTTGCTGAGCCATTTCCCTGACTACCAAGTGGGGGCTCTAAGACCTCATACTCCTGGACCATTTTGCTCAGTGGCCCTGATGATGAGTGGCAAAGTCCTTGCCTTCCCCCAGGCCTGCCCACACTGTTCTCAGTTGTAACCTCACCCTTTGCCCTGTACCCGTGAAGTCTCACATGAATCAGTATTGGCTGCTCAGAGCACAGACCCCTGGTGACAGGCAAGGCACAGGTGGGCCAAGGATGGCAGGTTTCACAGCCACGAATCCTGTGACACCAACATGCCCCGTCGCAGTTTGTCTTTGGAAAAACACAATCCAGGATCAGCCAGGAGGATATCAGACTCCTGGGGCAGCTAAGGTGACCTTCCTGACTTCCTCACTGGGCAATACCAACGGCCCAGCAGCCTGTGCTCTGCAGAATGGCCTGACCCAGAGCCAGGACCCAGGACTGTCACCATAGATCCTCGATCATCTGTCCCCTTGCCAGGTCCCCTCCTGGCCATTGCCCTTTGGCTGTTCATCCCCCTCTGATTTGTTTCAGATGTGAGCCTGTGATCTCAAAGCTCCGATTTCAAAGCCTCGTGGACCAGCCCTTGGCCTTTTGGACCTCGGGGCTCTAGCCCAAGTGGCCTTTCCCATGCATGGGTCCCCAGCTCACAACCCTGCACGGGTGCCATCATCCCAGGGGCCTTTATCTTCCTGACAGAAGGGCACCCGAATCCACGATTCCAGAGAGAAGGGTGTGAGAGAGAGAACAAACTTCTGATGAGGATGGATTCATACTGAGGTGAGGGAACCCCCGGTGGACTGTCTTTAGGGGACAGTTACTCAGGTGCAGCAGTTGGGGGCAGTACCACCAGCGTATACTCATTATTTCCAGAGGCTCCGAATACTGGCTCAGACAGACCAAACTGGGGTTAGGGTTTACTGGACAGTTGTCATTGTACAGCCATTTTCTCCAAATTGGAAAAACAACACAAGACCAAAGACAAACAACAAAACAAAAACAAAAACCACTTAATCTTCCAGATCAGTGGTTTTCAACCTTTCTAACACTGCGACCCTTTAATACAGTTCCTCTGTCGTGGTGACCCCCAACCATATTTTTTTTCTTTGCTACTTTGTAACTGTAATCTTGATAGTGCTATGACTTGTAATGTAAATATCTGATATGCAGGGTATCCGCTATGCGACCCTCAAAGGGGTCGCGAGGCACAGATTGAGCGCCGTTGTGGGTCAATAAGACTTGAGATGGGAGAGACAGAAAATGTCCCCCAATTCACAAAGCCTCTCCTCAAGTTACTAGAAACAGTTTTGGGGTTTCTGCTGCTTTTGTTTGTTTGTTTGTCTGTTTGTTTGATGTTGGGGACAAGAAACTGTCCTTAGGTCTCCAGCTTGTTCAGGGAGCTCAAGGGATTGGCTTCTGTGAGTCCCCGCCCACGTTGGGGTGGGCTCTTCAGTGATTGGACCCCGAGGGTCCTGATGTGACCAATGGATCTCTGAGGGAGTTGTAAGCTCATGGCATCACTGATCTGGTAAAAAAAACAGGGATATGGTGCTAAGTTCGAGAGCTGGGTCGGTCAGGAGGAGGGGGGATGTGGCCTACAAAGATGCATCTTACACCCCCACCGCTGCCCCCCACCGTCCCATTCCTTCATACTCTGCTCATTGGCTGCCACACGGGGAACCACTCAGAAACAACAAACCAAACCAAAAAAAAAAAAAAAAAAAAAACCAAAAAAAAAAGAAGAAGAAGAAGAAGAAGAACTTCTGGGATCAAAAGTCAACATAATTCCTTCCTTCTGTTTAACTGTTACGAGGGCTGGCAAGATGGCTTAGCCGGTGCTTGCTGCCAAGACTGTCGATCTGATTTCGATCCTCATAAGCTACAAAGTCGAGGGAGAAAACGGATTCCTGTACCTTGTTCTCTGACCTCCACACATAGCCCATTGCTCTCTCCCTCCGCACATCCCGACACCCCCACTCACATAGGGAGAGGGAGAAGAGGAGAGAATAAATTTGTAAATAGGCAAATGTGGTTAAACTGTTTTTGCCAGACAGGTCTCACGGTGGTGATGATGATGATGATGATGATGATGGTGATGATGGTGATGATGATAAAAGCCACCTTGAGATTATTCAAAGCAATATGTGTACAACACCCTGCCGTTTCCTATAGCAGATTTGGGGGCCCATGGATCTGTGTGAGGTTCTGTGGATACAGAGGGACAGCTGTAATTAGGCACACAGAGACCTGAATTAGTTGGAAAACGGATATCCTCGGGTATTTTAGATAGTTTTACACACACACACACACACACACACACCCTGCCAGAAAGACCCACCCACCCTCAGCCCTCTTGATGGATACAGCCCAGGCCATCTGGCCAGAGCTTAAAGGTCCCTGACACTTCCCAATGCTGAGGCTCCTTCTGCATTAATCCCTGGAATTAGCTTCTGGCCCCACTGGCTCCGTCCCCTGAATTACTGGAGTGCAAAGGTCAACACATTAAGCTGGGCAGAGCAATACCAGGCCGTAAACCCCCCAGGCAGCATGGAAGCCTTAGTGATATTTCACGCGGAATCACCCCGCCATCAATGACCCCCATATTGGGGCTGTTGTGTGTGTGTGTGTCCCGGACTGTGTTTACGAGCCTGGCCGAGCCCTCCTGGGCAGCGCCCCCACACGCTGCCCTTTGATCATGGAAACCCAATACTCAAGGCCTGTGTTTTATGGACAAGCAAGTCTAGATTAAGAGAATTAACCACAGCGGTCACAACTCATAAAAGGAGGCCTGGACCTCACTGCAGCGTGGCCTAGGGGGCGTGGTCTAGGGGGCGAGGAAAGGGTGGAGGGGGAGCAAGGATGGGTCCCAGGGTCCAGTCCCTGGCAACAGTCCAACATCCCTCCAGGGCCACAATGGGCAAGGACAACAAGCATGAGCGTGTGCGACCCACATAGGAGGCGGGAACTTGAACCCCAGCAAAGCCGGTTTCTCTTCTCAGCTTGCACCAGGATCCCAAGTTGTCTATCCCTCCATCCCGTGTCTATAGCCCTCCCGGTGTCTGTCAAATAACCAGATAATCACACCAATCCCCCGCATGGAGCACAGCTGAGAGTTGAAGCGTGCCTCCCCAAAGGGAATGTTTGAGTCTCAGGCCCTGGTACCTGGAGACATTACCTTATTTGAAGATGAGGTCATTAAAAAGATCATGAAGACACCAGAGCACATTGCTGGGTTTAGAGTGGCCCCTAAGTCCAGTGGTTTTACATCTTCCTGTGACCACAGACGTTGACGAGGGAGACACGAACACAAGCCAAAAGTCTGCCCGGGCATGGTGGCCACCACGGGCCACTCCTGGAGAGGCAAAGGGTGGCTCTCCTGTTAGCCACGTGGAAAGAGGACACCCACCCCGCCCACCCCTTTCTGTGTATAGGTCTATGTAAACACTTAGAGGCTTTATATAAGGGGCTTCTGGCTGCCTCCACTACAAGACAATTAGAGTCTTTTAGCTGCTTGTATTTTTGCTGTGTGTGTGTGTGTGTGTGTGTGTGTGTGTGTGCGCGTGCACGCTTGTGTGTGCAAAGATACACCTGTTTGTCTGTGCATGTGTGGGCATATATGTGTGCAGAGGCCAGACTACAGTCTCTCAGGTGTGTCCCCTCAGGAGCAATCAACCATTTATGTTTTCATTTTTAAAAAAACAAACAAACATAGAAATGTTTTCTATTTAAAAAAAAATGCAGCTGGGCATGGTGATGCACATCTTTAATCCCAGAACCAGGGAGGCAGGCAGATCTCTGTGAGTTCGAGACCAGCGTGTTCTCCATAGTGAGTTCCCAGCTAGTCAGAGCTACATAGCAAGATCCTATATCAATCAATCAATCAATCAATAAACAGGTAAAGGTGTTGTCCTCATACCAGTCAGGAAGAAATGGAGAGTGTGAACTCAGAAAGGCAGACATGAACAAAGCCACATGGACAAAGCCCTGCCCTAACTGGTGCTGACTGGTAAACTCGCTGTCCAGAGCAGTCCCTTGGGCACTGCTGCGTCTCACGGGAGACAGAAGGAGTAATTTTTGCAAATACAAATCCTGTGTTTGCTTGTTTGTTTTTAAATAATGCAACTACTTACTTACAAAAGTGACGTGGGCATCCAACCAGTAGAGAATCTGCCACAATTATCACATTTTCTTTCCTAGAAGTGAACTGAGTGGGAAGCTATGTGTCCTTTGGGACAGACTCTCTCCTCTCTCAGTAGGGCCAGGGGCTCACCCATTAGGCAATGGGGGAGGGGCAAGGAAGGCGCCTTCTTTCTAGGCCTTAGAGGGAGGGTGTCCTCACTGAGCCTTGGGCCCAGACAGCACAGCTCCAAGGGCATGCCCATCTTCTCCTCCAGCCACTGGCACCTCATCCGTCTATCTCTTGTCTCTGTCCATTTGGGACTCATCTGTGCTCTCAAGTAAGTCAATGCTTCGAAGCTCTGCACAGCTGGAGCCTTCTGATCATTAGGTCTCAGCTCTGTGTCTTTTCCTTGCATTGGCTCTTTATCCACAACACACACACACACACACACACACACACACACACACACACACACACACGGAAGCACTCTGACACTGCTCCCATCTTACCTCTGGCCCAGGAGTCCCTTGACAAAAGGATCTTGTCTCCCTTGTTTACAGCAAAGCCCCGGCTGGCAGAAGAGCCCACATGACACTTGACAGCTACGGAAACTCAGACACACAATCATGGGGATCTCAGAACAGGAAATCACCTCCTCCAGCTTCGATTCTTCACCCATTTGGCCTCTTCCTTTGCCTCCCTCTACTCGCTCTCGTCTCTCCCCACATTGGCAATGCCACAGTAGTGCCGTGTGTGTGTGTGTGTGTGTGTGTGTGTGTGTGTGTGTGTGTGTATACGTGCGACCACACAAGCAGGTATTCACAGAGGCCAGGCGTTGGACCCCCTGGGGCTGGAGTGACCAGAGGATGTGAGTACCTTATGGGTGCTGGGACCTGAACTGTGGGTCCTCTTTACAGCTGAGCAGTTTCTCCAGGCCCAACAGCTGCTGTTGTGACTCAAAGGCCACCACTGCTTTTTCTGCAAGTCCCACAATGGCCCTGTGGGTGGTAGCCTAGGTCAGCCTGGCTGTGCTGTAGGAGCCAGATGCCTTATCAGACAGACGCTAAAAAGGCACTGTGAAAGGGTTTCCTTAGCTGAGGCTCACATTACATGTCACCAACAGACTTGAACCAGGTGAAAGGTTCAAGAGTCAAGGTCCCCAAGGGAGAGGAAGTTCTGCCTCCAAGTGGCCTTCAGGCTTCCACTGCAACAACCACTGTAGCCTGGGCCTCCAGCTTGCTCTCAGATGAGTGTCGGTCTCTCAAGTCTATAAAGCTTTGTTCTAAGAGGGAATTATTTCTCCATCACTTCTTGGCCTTCTGACTACGTAAGACAAATGAGAAATGTTTATCCATGAACAACCTGTGTGACAAAACTCAGGAGCATTTGCCATTTTTAATTAAAATTAATTCTTAGGACCTGGAGAGACGGCTCAGGGATTAAGAGCACCGGCTGCTCTTCCAGAGGACCCAAGTTCGATTCCCGGCACCTACATGGTAGCTCATGACTGTAACTCCAGTTCCGGGGGTTCTGATTCTTCCTCTGGTTTCTGAGTATAACAGAGGTGCACATGGTGTACAAACATACATGCAGGCAAAACACCCATATACATCAAACAAGACTAAACTTAAAAAATGTAATCGGGGGCTAGAGAGATGGCTCAGTGAGCGGTTAAGAGCACCGACTGCTCTTCCGAAGGTCCTGAGTTCAAATCCCAGCAACCACATGGTGGCTCATGACCATCCGTAATGAGGTCTGATGCCCTCTTCTGTGGTGTCTGAAGACAGCTACCGTGTACTTACATATAGCAAATAAATAAATCTTTTTTAAAAAATATAATCGACACAGCCATTCTATAACATGTCTGGGATCTATGGGACATCCCAATGTGTGTGTGTCTAAGAATACACAATGACTGCATTTCCAAAATAGGTAGGGACTCATTTGAGGCATTAATTTGTATTAGAGATATTCAAATAGCACTTGAGAGGCAGAGGCTGGCGGATTTCTGAGTTCGAGGCCAGCCTCGTCTGAAGAGTGAGTTCCAGGACAGCTAGAGCTACACAGAGAAACCGTTTCGAAAACAAACAAACAAACAAACAAAAACAAAAAAAATTGCACTGTTCTAGTTTCTTTGAAATACCCATCTAATTCAGTGGTTTTAACCTTCCCAGTGCTGCGGCCCTTTAATAGCGCTCACGCTGTGGTGACTCCCCCTAACCATAAAATTATTCCATTGCTACTTTATAACTGTAACTTTGCTACTGTTACGAATCCTAGTGTAAACATCTGCTATGAAGGATGTCTGATGTCCAACCCTGTGATAGGGTCATCTGAGCCCCAAAGGGATCACACGGGTTGAGAGTGGCTGTTCTCACCAATATTAACAGAAGTCCACCCTCACATCCTGCCCCTGGACCTAACAGCAAACCCCCTCTTCTCCCTCCTCCCCTCTTCTCCCTCCCTCCTCTTCTCCCTCCTCCCCTCTTCTCCCTCCCTCCTCTTCTCCCTCCTCCCCTCTTCTCCCT
>NC_034612.1:8660481-8664485 GCF_900095145.1 Mus pahari | reverse complement strand
TCTTCTCCCTCCTCCCCTCTTCTCCCTCCCTCCTCTTCTCCCTCCTCCCCTCTTCTCCCTCCCTCCTCTTCTCCCTCCTCCCCTCTTCCCTCTCTCCTCTTCTCCCTTCCCCCATGTCCACCCCTCTGTGTTCTCCTCTATCCCTACCATCAGCCCTCAGCTTCAGTTGACAGGTGAGATTTTACAATATCAACATCAGCAGACATGGTGGTACTTAGCTCGAATCCCAGCACTCGGGAGTGGAAGCCCCAGGGTGGTAAGGTCAAGAACAACCTGGGTCACGTTGTTAGACCCTGACTCAAAAGCAAGAAGTAGTTTCTTGGCAGAGGGTTCCCCCCTGTCTTGTAAAAAGGTGACTTCCCCAAGTATTTCTTGGCAACCAAATGTCCTTTTGACTTCACTCGTGGACCAAGGCCTTTCCCTGTGGCCAAAAGGGGGGAGGGGACTAGATGTGCATTTGTCTCTGCTTTGAGTTTAGCGCCCTCTGGGACCTTCCTTACTCGGAGCCCCATCTTGGGAGGCTGATGGCGCTTTCTCTCAGGATATCCCTCCGCAGTGTAGAGTCTGCAGCTGCTACCTCAGTCTCTGTGTGTCCCTCCGTCCTGTGTATTGGGGCAAGCTGGTGTTGAATGGAGAGACTTCATGGATTTAGACTCCGTTTATTACTGGCAAGACTTGGTCGAGATCTGGTGAATCTCCAAGCAGCACAAAGCTGGCTCATCTCACTGTGACGCCCCGTTCACAGGCACCGAGCATCTTTCAATTGTATAGGTCCTGATTATAACCAGCACGGTTGTAATTCACCAGATGCCGAGAATTGAACTAAGAAGTATTTTTTAAAGAAATATAACATCAGAAAAAAAAAATATTTCTCTTTCATGAGAGAGATAAAGGGTCCTTTCGGGTTCAACATTTCTGGAAAACCAAATAAAATAAATAAACCTTTTCCAAACACACCTGTATAGATTAATGTTGAGGGAGGTCATTTTTTGCAAAAGAAATTGAGAGTCGAGTGCCTGATGTGCTCTAAACAGAGGTTCTCAAAGTATGTTACATCTTAACTTAGTTCCTCTCTGTCCAGGCTCTTGACAATATGTTTAGAACTGTGCTCCAAAGTAAGAAAGGGCCCAGAGGGTGCTCAGCCCAAAGCAAAGAGAATGTACCTCCCCTTTTTTGGTCACTGAAGAGGCTCCGGTCCACGGATGAAGTCAGAGGGGCATTGGTTGCCAAAGGACACTGGAAGAAGTCACCTCGGCCAAGACAGGAGAGGAACCCCTCTGCCAAGACTCGGCTCCCGTCACCTCCTGCTTTCAATTTCCTCACATTGCTGCATCTCCGATTTTTCCAGTGTCAAAAGCAGAAGGTCTGGCATTATCCACAACCTCCCAGAGGCCTGTCATCATCCTTCGGGCCAGCCAGCACGCCGCTCACATCCATCTGTGTCACCGAGAACATCATACTTCATGGTGATGGGTCTTCAAAAAAAACAAGCATGGCCCGAGAGCACCGACTTGGCCAAGTGTGTGGAAAAAGTTGCAGGAATGAGGAGCGATGTCTCTCAAAGGGCTTTTCAGATGGGGGGGGGGAATAAACCAGGCTCTGCAAAGGAAGCAGCTGGCCACTGAACAGGGCGTGGCCGATGTCACACACCGAGCAGGTCACGCGTGTAACACAGGAAGTCCTCCATGAGTGTGGCGTCGTGTGTGGAAGAACGAATGCCATCCTTGTGCGGGGTGAAGTCATCTATGGTGTGTGCTGGCTCACGCTTGCAATCCCAGCCCTTGGGGGCAGAGGCAAGAGGATTACGAGTTTGAGGATGGACTGATCTACATAGTTCTAAGTACCCTGAGCTTAGAGTGAGACCCTGTCCCCAAAGAAACAAGATAAAATGAGAGCTCATATATCATGTCTCCCACTTCATTTGGGTCATTTTCCTGACTAAGAACATTTGGCCCAAGTGACTAGGGATGAAGAACACTTGTGTTACATCACTTCTCAAAGGCACCTTACAAAGCCCCTTCCCATTGGCTGCCTTGGGGAACTCAGAGAATGTATGATAGTCTCTTAGCTCAGACTCCTTTACCGCCCAGTGTCTGCTGCTGGCTTGTATAGGAAAGGGCTCGCTGCCACCCTTCATACGACACACATGATTCCCCGTTATCGATCTAGTCCTTTACTGATGTAACGATCCACACAGCTTATATGAGCTCTCCCAACTCAACCGAATGAGGTGTTCTGGGTAGCATTAACTGTCAACTGGATACAACCTAGAATCGCTGGGGAGGAATCTAAGTGAGAACTGGTCTAGGTCAGATTGGTCTGTGGGTGTATCTAGAGAGGGGCTGTGTGGGACAGGGGACTTTGCCAGGAAACTTGGTAAGGTAGAGTGGGTCTGAGTCCCCAGCCCCTGAACATCCACCTGAGATGGCAGGCAGCTCCCTGCTCCCCGCTCCCTGCTCCCTGCCAGATTCCTAGCCTGGATCACGTGATCACCCTCCCCACATTGCCCAATACAGAGTTCTCCACGCTACTGAGGTCTCTAGAGGCTCCGAGGGTCTAGCCAGTAAGTTTCCCCCTGACTGGACATTCTTCTCTGCAAAGGGTATTTACTCTCTAGCCCACCCTGAGGAGTTGGTATGCATCCATTTTCCACGATGAACAGTCAATAAATGATATGGATAAACATGGACTGTGTCTCTTCCACCAAGAGCAGCCGTGGGGAGCATGGAGAAGGCCTTCACCTACAGAGCCGCAGCCTAAGTCTCCCGTAGAAGACTCTTCTAGACAACCGCCACTACCTTTGTCGACGAGCCAAGCCAGAGTTCCCCATTTCCCCAGCCCTGGATTTGTCATCCACAGCCCCCAAAAGTCCCGGCCTCATCTCAGGCCCATGGACCTCTGACCCTTAGTTACCAACTCTTCTGTGAGACACCCCAGCATTGAACGGGTATCTGAGAGTCAGGGAACCCCAACTTCGGCCTCCCACATCTTAGACTGTGTCTTCCCATCCCTGAGTGATGTCTCATGCTTCCCGACAGTGATGGTGGTACAAGAGAAGCAGTCTCTTTATGTTAAACTCCGGTTCCTTAGGCTGCAAAGGGACTGCTATGTGTTGACCAGCTTCAAAGGGTCTTGTTTATTCTGTTTTGCTAAGATAAAGTCTTGCTGTATAGCCCAGGCTAGCTCTGAGCTCACCACCCTTCTGACACAGCCTCCCAAGAGCTGAGATTACAGATATCTGTCACCACAGTCTATCTTCTGGGATTTTTTTTTTATTTAATATGATATCAGGGGTTAGTTTGGATTGCTCCAGCTGCTGACATAAGATAGAGGCCTGTGTCAAGAGTTTTCTTGAGGTGGTAGATACATAAAACAAGAAGAAACAAAATGGCAGATAAAAAGTGCATTCCAAGGTGGGAAGGTTAATGTGGATTGTCAGTTTGACAGGATCTAGGGTTGCCTAGGAAACAAGCCTCTGGATATGCCTGTGAGGGACTGACTAGATTATGTGAGAGGAGAAGATCCACCCTCATGGTGGGTGTCACCAAGCCATGGGCTGGGGTCCTGAACCGAATGACAAGGAGAGTGCCAGCTAAGTACCAGCCTTCATCTCTGCTTCCTGACCGTGGGTGCCTCGTGAACAGCCGCCCCACGCTCCTGCTGCCTTGCCTCCTCAACACCATGATAAACTAAATCCCTCTCAGACTGTGAGCCAGGATAAGCCCCTCCCTGCCCCCATGACAGACTGTCTCCCCTCAGACTGTGAGCCAGGATAAGCCCCTCCCCTCATGGTGGACTGTACCCCCTCAGACTGTAAAACAGAATAACCTTCTTCCTCCCACAGTAGACTGTATCCCCTCAGACTGTAAGCCATAATAAGTCCCTCCCCCCATAGTGAACTGTATCCCATTAAACTGTGAGCCAGGATAAGCCCCTCCCCTCATGGTGGACTGTATCCCCTTAAACTGTGAGCCAGGATAAGCCCCTCCCCTCATGGTGGACTG
>NC_034612.1:8655674-8659306 GCF_900095145.1 Mus pahari | reverse complement strand
GAAGGAAGGAAGGAAGGAAGGAAGGAAGGAAGGAAAGAGGGGAGGGAAGGGAGGAGAAGGGAAGGGAAAGAGAAAAGGAAGGAAAGAAAGAAGGAAAGTGGGGAAGGAAGGGAGAGAGGGAAGGAAGCTGGCTCTCTCTGTCAACGAGGGGGTCTACAGAGCTCCCTCACAGTCTCTTAGGAGTTGATTTTTCTGTCCGTTAGAGATGAGAAACCTGAGAATTGTTTTTGGATGCCCCCACAAGACAAAAATAAAATAATCCAGCCAGACCACTGGGATGAATTTGCCCCTAATGCCTGAACCCCCTGGTCCCAGGGCCATACTCTGTGACAGTTCTCCTGACCCTCGGCCATTTGGTGAAACTGACTGAGCAGCAGTTTGCCCTTCGTGGCCCTGAACGGACAGAAGTCAGGTCTACAGTCATCATGGCCCATGCATGTTCTCAAGTACAACTTACTCTAAACTCCTCTCACCGGGGGCAGCAGGCCAACCTGGTGTTTTCCTGACAGAGCCCAGAAACATCAACAGGTGTCTCCACCCAGCTCCGGAATGCGAGGGTCTTTCTGAAGGTTGGTGTCATTCAACCACTGGATGGCAACAGAATCCTGGTTCAACTCCACACTCACCGTGTGACCTCAAACCACCCACTCAAGCTCCTGGTGCCTAGATTTTGGAGTCAAGAAAATGCAGCCAGGCGTGAGAGGCTTCTGGTGGGGTGGAGATGAGACTGTGGCGATGAGGTGGCCGTGTGTGGATTTCTGTAACTATTAACCCTTTTAGAGCATAGACCAGCCCTGGCCAGTCTCCAGCCCACACCTTTCCATCCACTCTCGGCTGCAGTAAATCCTAGCTCCTACAGCCCTTGCATCCCTCCAGGGCAGAGGGTCTGGCCTCAACCCTTCTCTGGCCTATTGTCTCCATCTTCACCCCTGCACAGGCTGCTACCTCCCAGGACATACCTGTCTGTAAGTCTTCAAAGGACTGCAACTCTGCTCCCTCGGAAGACAGGGGAATGCGTGCAGACGCTGGGCACAGCATGAGAAAAGCTTGGTAGCCAGGGACAGAGAGCAAGCAGAGACACCTGGATCTGTTTCCAGGCACCTGTATCCACCTCCTGAGCTAGGGGACATAGCAGCCACCGGCCATCAAGACACCTCAAAGCCTCAGTTCCTTAGACGTCATGATGAGGAAAGCTGTGACTGACCCCCTCACCTGCCTTGTTGGTCCGTTCTTCCCGGAGGCTCCCGTTTCATGCGTGGGCCCTACTCATGGAGGTACCGACTCCGTGTCTCACAGAAAGCCACAAGCCCGGGATCCCCCAGATCTGGTCACTGCTCTCAGTTTAGTTGAGGTGGGGGGATGCCCTGAGGCTTTTAAGATTTTATTTATCTATAATATATATATATATAAGTACACTGTAGCTGTCTGGGTATCAGATCCCATTGCAGATGGTCTTAAGCCACCATGTGGGTGCTGGGATTTGAACTCAGGACCTCTGGAAGAGCAGTCAGTGCTCTTAACTGCTGAGCCATCTCTCCAGCCCTACAGCTTCCATCGGAGAGCCTTATGTTCTTTCCCTCTTCCCACAGGGCTTGTTCAGGGACGTCTCCCTTTATACCGGAATGACCTCTTCCCGGATACCTCTCCATCACCACGACCCTTGGCCTATGTAACACAGCTCAGCCAGAGCTCTCTAACGCCCTCACCAGCCAAGCCTCCCTGGCTTCCATGTTTCACACACATACCTCTAACCGTGCCCTCCTCTGCTGGTCATGGCTACATTTCATTTTCCACGCCGGGGGTGGGGGTGGGGGTGGCTCAGCTTCCAGCTGCTTCTGTTGGATCCAACAGAATGTTGGATCCAACATTACGGCGTTGGGTGAAACATGGCAGAGTCTTGACCACAGTTGTGTCCTCACAGTGTGCCCAGTCCTCACTGAGAACTTACAGATATCACAGAGGAGTGAGTGAATAAGTGAATGAATGAATGAATGAATGAATGAATGAATGAATGAATGAATTGCCACTTGAAAGAATGAATGAGTACATGGGTAAGCAAATGAATAAATGAGCAGGTGAACACACGAGTGGATGAAAGCATGGATGCACGGGTGGGTGGAGGAACGCATGAGTGGGCACATGCGTGGAGGAGCAGGGTGGGTGCATGTGTGCATGTGTGGCAGAACACAGGAGTGGGTGCGTGGGTGGAGGAGCTCATGGGCAGATGGGTGGGTGGAGAAACGCATGGGTGAATGTGTGTGTGGAGGAACGCGTGGGCGGATGTGTGCGTGGATGGACGCACACATGGGCAGATGCATGTGTGAATGAGTGAATGAATGGTGGCTGTGCAGAGACAAGGTAGTGAATGAATGTTACATCACTGATGCTCTCTAGAGCATGGGTCTGCTGTTTCTCCTCCTTTTGTCTCCCATTCCGTTTGCAGTAGGAGAAGAGGTGGAAGGCAGAATGTGAGCAGGACTCCAACCAAAGGTACGGGAAAGGAGGGCATTTCTTGAAAGGGGCACCTGGAGAGGCTGTTCCAGGCAGAAACTGACCCCTAAAGGGCAGCTGTGTCCCTGACCCGTCACCTTCCCTGGTTCTGATCTTTATGGGCCGGCATCTTTTAGCATCAAAGGAGACAGCAGCCCCGTGATTCGTCCTGCAACAGCTCTATAAAAATGTAATTACCCAGTAACCCGCTGTCTGCAAAGCAAGCCATCTTCCTGTTTCTTCTCCCATAAAGAGCACTTGACAGCTCTGTTCTATCAGCTTGTAAAACCTGGAGAGAGCAGGCTCAGCTCTCCCTGAAATGAAAACCTGCCCGGAGAGTGTGGGTAAAAGAAGGGGGTAGGGGGGCACACCTTGGACCCTCCAGGCTGCGGGCGGGCCTGGATGGCTATTGCAGATTTCCAGAGAAGGCGGGTGAGAGACTTGTCCTGGAGATGTGGGGCTCGGAGACAGAAACTGTGCTAGAGAGGAGCTGGGGCCCAGCGTGCTGGGGCATCCTCATGGCTCCCAGAGAACCAGGCGATCACTCGTTCACTAAAGAAATGTTTATCAAGCATCTCTTGCATGAAAGACATGAGGCTGGGTCCCCGTGTTCAACTCAAGCACAGCGAGTGTTGGCCCTTTGCTGACTGATGAGAACTGGGACCTACAAGCTCTGACGACGTGGTAACACTGTTGCTCCCCAGCTGGTGGCGCCATTCTGGGTATCCACGGAAGCTTTGGGAGGCGGGGCCTAAATGGTAACTTGGTCCTTGGTTTCCCAGCTTCCTGGCCCATCGTGACTGGTAAACAGTCTCTGACTTTTGCCACAGTGAGGGATGGAACCCCCCACCCCCACCCCCCGAGGCTGTGAGCCAAAATTTATTGTCCCTGTCAGGCCTATTGATCACAGTGAAACAAAGATAACCAAGACACTCTCCAGGAAACTCACACCTAAGCTATACAGTCATCTTTGATGCTGGTAGACACTTTGATCTGAACATACATCCGGATGAGGAGGTGGGCGTCAAACCCGTAAGTACAGGAGGGACCTACCAAGACGGTTTTATAACTTGTCTTGTAGCTTTCCATGTGTGTGTGTGTGCGTGTGTGTGTGTGTGTGCGCGTGTGTATGTGTGTGTGTG
>NC_034612.1:8575033-8655019 GCF_900095145.1 Mus pahari | reverse complement strand
AAAAAAAAAAAGAAAGAAAGAAAAGAAAAGAAAAGAAAAGAAAAGAAAAGAAAAGAAAAGAAAAGACACTTTTAGACAACAAAATTGAGTTAAGGGCTTGAGAGATGGCTCAGGGGTTAAGAGCACTGACTGCTCTTCCAGAGGTCCTGAGCTCAGTTCCCAGCACCCCCATGGTGGCTCACAACCACCTGTAATGGGCTCTGATGCCCTCTTCTGGTGTGTCTCAGGACAGCGACAGTGTACTCACATACATAAAATAAATGAATAATTCTTTAAAAATTTTTGAGTTAAAATGGGTTTGGCTCAGTGGGGAGAAAACAAACAAACAAACAAACACATTAAGGAAGCATAAAGAAGTTCTATGAAAATCGTCTTTGTTGGGGAAAACAGGGCTGCCTTCGCCACTGGGAACTGATGACTTCCGGGGAAGGAAAGATTGGAGCACTTCTTTGAGAGTCTTTCTGTCTTTGCCCATCATCCTGCTGGGCCTGATGCCTTGGTCCCTGAGGAGCACTGAGGCCACACACATTGGATGTGGATATGTAAGAAGCTTCGAGCTCCGACCACAGCCTCCGTGGCTGTGTTGCCCGGGCTGTTTGCCCAGGATTGCTCACCCACAATCACAAATCACTGTTCAACATGGCCAGGGATTTCAATACTGCAGAAGGTGTCTCTGAACCAGAAGAACAGCACACAAGTCCCCAAGTGCTGAGTTTCAGGGCAAGTACCCCCTGGTACACTCACGATCCCCTCATCTGGAGTTCGGGCAGGATCAACCCCACCATTCTTCTAAGGGAACATGGTGAATGATGCGCAGAGCCGATGGGGGGGGGGCAGGGCAGCACATGCTTTTGTGAACAGAAACCATGTTGTACACTTAGAGATGAGGGTGGACTACAAGAGACTGAACAGGACTCTGCATTATAACCTTTTAAATAGGTGCGGTGCTTTCTTCTGACACAGGATGGAGGATCAACGGAAAGGAGTCTGGCTCTGAAAGCACCCGTTAACTCAGGACCGTCTGCCTCAGAAGGAAAGGTTGCGAATGCGCTTGTATCCATGAATGTTCTAAGCTTCTAGAGCTTTGGATTATTAACTTCCCTTTTTCTTTCCAAGGGGGAATTTTGACCAAGGTCAGCGTCATTGTGCTGTGGCTTGGTAGCTTGCGCACATTCTTGATCAGTATTTTTGACAAAGTGTCTGCTGCAGATCCAGCCATAGCTGCCTCCGTTTCCATGAGAATACAATCCCCCCCCCCCCAGCATCTCCTGTAATAGATGCTCTAACAGCAGGACCAGGCATGGCTGCTAAGCTGGGAAGCTGGAGAGCTGAGGAACAGGACTTAGAACGGCTAGGATCCATAGCCTGGTTCTGCAGAGGCTGTGCACAAAACACAAATCCTGTTTGTTAGGAAGGACGGGTCAGTGGGTCCAAGCGGGCACCCACCGGTCTCCTCGACACTTAACTACAGATGCACACAGTTTCACCATCCAGAAGAAGTCATCAGTGGCAGAAGAGGTCCCAGGAACATGTTGGCTACCCTGGGGCTGTCTATCCACCCTTGATCTCCAGTCTGAGCTTCACGTCAGGTAGAAACCACACTTTAGCCTCCCCTCTCCAAGGGATTTCTCCTCACCTCCCCCTTTCTACCTGCAAAACGGGCATGCTCTTCCACCCAAAGTTCCCAAGGTAGCCCGGTCTTATCTGGCTTAGCTCTTTCAAAAACAGACTGGAGAATAAGCCGACCAATTGCAAACATGAGGTGCTAAATAATGAACGACACTTGTGCCTCTGCCTGGAGAACTCGGCTTCTGATTTGGCATCATGAGGTCACCAAGTGGCCAATGGCTTCAGATCTCCGTCCCTGGTACATGGGTGTATCAGCGCTGTTGGTTTCAAGGGCACCAGATGTTTAGTCTACCTTTCTATGGGGCTGAAAAGTGTGAGCTCTGTAAGTAGCTCAGGGTGTTCCTCATGGGCTGAGCAGGCCTGGGATGTATCACAAGGCTAGCCTGTACCCACGAAGGTCCAATAAGTGAGGTCAGAGCAGACAAAGGCTCAGCTCTAGCTCAGAGCTGTGTGGGTTCAAGTCTCACCTCTGGCTCCTGGATAGTCTTGGAATAGTAGAGTCCACCTTGCTGAACCTCAGTTTACTTGCCTATGAAATGGGTTCAAGAGGGGTCTGACCCGTAGATACAAAAAAAGAAGCGAGACTCGGTGGACACTGAGCCCAGTATTTATGTCAAGGAGGCAGGGGACAGTCCCAACCTCCCAGAGCTGCCGACGGAGAATGGGGTGACCGTGTGTATCAAACATGAGCCTCAACGCCTAATCAGGCAATTAGTGATGAAAACGGCTGGTGTTGGGGACTGTAGGGACTGGAAGCGCCCTGTACTCTCTGCCCCCATCTGCCATGAAATAAATAGCTCCCCTCTTTTCCCATCTTGCCTTCACCATGATGCTCTGCCCACATGTGGGAATCCCGGAGACTACAGGCTCAGCCCCCTGAAACCAAAATCCCAAAGAAGCCTTTCCTCTACTGCATTAATTCTCTCAGGTGTTTTAGCCACAGCCATGTGTGAAGTCACTAACGAAGCTATCTCCGTGTGTCAGCAGGTCAGATTTATTACTCTTTATGGGTCAGTGTCATAGCTGGGAGGAGACAGTCTCGAACCAGACCAGGAGTGTATGTGAGGGAGAGGCAGGGATGGAACAGCCCACGGAACTGGTACAGCCTGGGGTTTTCCCACTCTGGGACCTGAAGGACACAGGACAGAGCCCAATCTGTAAGAACTCTGACCTTCAGCTAAGGAATGCATGCCCTGCCCCATGCAGACTCCTCCTTCTCCTTCATCATCCGTGCCCTGGTAGCTAATGCCACCAGAAAGCCAGCAGGGGGCAGGGTTTGTCCACACAGTGACAGATCACATCCCAGGGCAGGGGCAAGATGGACAAACCTATACACTGGATTTTTCAGGGATATGTGGAAAATACTGCCTTGTTACTTAGACCAGCCAGATGGTGTCAGCTGCTGGGGGATATCCTGGCTTCTACCTGGCCCCAAGAACATGGTTACCTGTGGCAATGCAGAGTCATGTACAAGAACACACGAGCAGCCCCTGCTGTATACCTGCCGTATACCTATGACATCCCAGATTCTGAGTGGGATGGCACATGGGTCCCATCTATCCAGGTCACTGGAAGCATAGAGAACACAGAGAGGCAATGTCCAGGTCCTCATAACAAAGACTTACTAGGGCAATGACCTTGGGTGGTGAGAGAGGACTGCCCACCTGAGACAGAAAGGGAGGCAGGAGACCTTTAGAGATCCGTGGGCAGAGAAGACTGGGGGAGGGGTGGGGTGGGGGTTGGAAGGGCAGTGATGTCTCCATCAGTAAAGCGCTGGCCTTGCAAGGATGAGGGCCTGAGTTCAGATTCTCAGAACTCACATAAAAATCTGGGGTTTGGGGGGGGAACCCGCATAGGCTTGTTATCCCACTGACGGGGAGATGGGGAGGCAGAGCTAATCTGGGAAATGTAGGGACGTTCCTGGCCAATAGGAGACCCTATTCCAAATGAAAGGGGGAAAGTACCAGAAGGTACCAGAGAATGACAATGGGAAGTTTCAGTTGTCCTCTGAGCTCCACATGCAGAAATGAATGTGTACTTGTACACACACACACACACACACACACACACACAGAGAGAGAGAGAGAGAGAGAGAGAGAGAGAGAGAGAGAGAGAGAGGAATGCTCATGTGTTAGATGACGTTGCTGGGAAGAGAGAAGCTAGGTCAGGTCACACAGGGCCTCCTTGACCATAGAGATACAAACCTGGACAAGCGCCCAAGAGCCAGAGTAAACTGAGGCGGTGTTTAGGCAGGTGAGAGGCATGGTCCCCCAACGAGGCATGTCTGGAGAGCCCTGTTATGACCGAGTGTTGGGGAAAGAACCTGGGAAGTATGAGCTGGAGCCCAGTGTGTTGGCTGGGGAGGAACCTAGCTTGGTCAGGAACCCTGGAGGAGAGCCGGAGCACTCTGCTATCTGACTCCTGCTGGCAAGAGTCTCTCTCCAGAAGCACATGTGTGCCCTGGCCTCAGGGCGGGGGAGGTCAGAATGACCCACGAACAGCTGAACATTCCTGCTTGCTCTGTTTCCAACTCAAGAGATGGTTTCCAGGCTTCGGAAAGTGCCCTCCCTCTAGAAATCCACACCCCACCATCACCCCCCACACACACACACACACAACACCCTACCATCAGCCCCCCACACCCCACCATTACTACCCCCCTCTTACTTCCCTTTGCCCCACTAAGAGCTCAACCCAGCTGCCAAAATGCAAGCCATCGGGGTTCCATTGGTGGTGGGGAGAGAGGCATGGGGGTGGAACTGTCAGGCCTCCAAAGAAGACACATTGAAGCTTAGTCAGAGGACAGAAACGTGATCAGCCTTCCCAAGGCCAGCAGAACGGAAGGCGGGACCGAGGAGCTGCCAGGTACAATTAGCCTAAGCCCCAGCAACAGGCTCTGTGCCTCATTCTTGTCAGCACCTTCCCTGGGCATCCAGCCTCGGTGCCTAGGCAGCCTGGTTCCTCCAGCTACTGACCTGGAAGAGCCTCCGAGAAGAAGAGCCTGCCGTTCCATCCACATATGGCCACTGACATCGCCTCTGGAAACCCAACCAAATGCAAAGCCAGTATTGTGTTCCTAACATCCTTAAAGCGAGCATTATAGAGCATTATCGTTAAAGACCAGGGCTGGAGTAACTGTGTTAGGGTTTTAACCTCCTGGGAGCACACTTTGCAACAAACCACTACTCCTTGTGGAATAACAACACACATCACCTGCTTTAGACCCCCAGGGGCAGGGCCGCATAGACTTTCATTTTCCAGATCCCCCGCTGAGGACAAAGGTGGAAACAAAGTTTCCATTCTGTAACTTGAGAAGAGAGAGAGACCCTTTAGTGCTGTGTACTAGGGATCAGCCCTCTCTTCAGACACAGCCGTTCCAGGTGCTAAGGATTCAAAGACCCAGATTCTGACCCATCATCCCAGGCTTCGATCTACAACTGTGACATCATTCTTGCATTCCTGATGGAAAGAATAACAAGAATAAAACCCTGACCATGAAAGGCATTCTGGGAAAATATTGACGCCAGCAGGACCTGGCCTGTTTTTGTTTTTTGTTGTTGTTGTTGTTGTTGTTGTTTTGGGTTTTTTTGTTGTTGTTGTTGGTTTTTTATTTTGATGGGTTTCTCCAAGCCCACCTTTGACAACAAGCCCTCAGACTACAGAACATCCATAGAGCCCCCTGCTGGTCACAGGACACTGAGGATGCCGCCATAGTGAATGCTGAAAGAGACCAATGGTGAGTGTCCAGGTGAAGCAGGTCTTGAGCTGGAGAAGCAGGTGACTCAGTTCTCATCGTGGAAAATCCACGATGTTCCCACAACCTACAGGAGACTCCCTGGATTCTTTTTAGTTCCACCCAGCCCTGAAATGAAGCTCAGTGCCCTATTCCCCTGTAACTGCTGCCATCCTTGGGGCACAGGGCTTCCTGCCCTCAGGAGAAAGTCTCTTCAGGGAAACGTCAGCCCTGTGCCTCTCACTCCAGGGTGAGTGGGGTAGGAACATGTCTCCAGGGCACTACAGAATCCAGAACTAGGCAAGGGCATGGTGTGTAAAGCCCACACAAGCTTAAGGATTTGAGTTTGGAACCTCACCTCCACCCATGTCTGTGTGCATCTATAACCCTAGTAGAGACGGGTGGACATCCAGAGCTCACTGGATGCCAACCTAGTCTACCAGGCTAACCTTCAGGCTTGGTGAGAGACTTTGTCTCAAATAAATATGGCAGAAAGCAAAAATCCACACTGGCATTGACACAGACACAGAGACACAGGCACACACACACACACACACACCACCACCACCACCACCACCACCACACACATAGACACAGAAACATACACATACATACACACATAGACACATAGACATACATACAGATACGTGCACACACAGACATGCACACAACACACCACATACACACAAACATACATATACACACAGACACATATATACACTATACACATACCCTTACCCCACATAGACACCACACAGACACACACCACACAGACACACAGAGACACACCATATATGCATTCACACACACACACACACATACCACACACAGAGACACATGCACATACAGACATAAACACAGATACATATCACACAGACATACCCCACACATACACAACATAGACACCACACACATAGACACACATACAGACATATATACACACAGAGACACACATAAAGACACAAATATACACAGATGCATACCACACAGACACACACATGCTGCACACATACACAGCCCACATAGACAACACACGCACACATACACACCCCACATCAACAACAAACACACACACACACACAACTTACACACCACACACACATACAGTGTCAAGAACAAAGGATCCAGGAAGGCATATCAGCTGTCACTGAGTACCAGGCACACTAGCCCTGTGTGCTTCATCAGAGCGGGAGCAATAACCCCATGGTCAGGCTAGCCTCCGTAGGAAGCTCTCTCTCTCTCTCTGGCCTTCCATGGCCAATGGCCCAGAGGTCCGTGCCCTCCATCAGAATCCACTCTGAGCTTGCAGAAATTGAGACTGAAAAAAAAAGCTACCACCTTAGGGAACTGAGGCAACAGAACATAAGCGTTTTCTTCCACAGTCCTAGAACCCATGAGGCACTGCCCCAACCAGTATAAAGATTATGATCTGCCTTAACTAGAAGAGCTTGGTTTCTGCTCTGGCTAGCTTTGTTATTGCTGGTTGGTTGGTTGTTTGGTTGTTTGTTTGTGTAGGGACTTTTGGGAGGGTGGTTTTAGGTTTGTTTTATTTTGTTTTGTTTTGTTTTGTTTGGGAGATGGAGTCCCTCAACACAGCCTTGGCTGTCCTGGAACCCAGGCTGGCCTCAAACTCCTAGAGATCCACCTGCCTCAGCCTCCCAAGGTTGGAGTTTAAAAGGCACGGGTCGCCATGCCCAGCCTGGTAGAGACTGTTAAGTTCCCTTTCATGCAGATGTGGCTTCAGATATCCTCAGAGGGATCCCATCCATCCCCAGGTGAGGCTTAGGGAGGTCAGGACACTCACTCCGTTGCCCTGCTGAGCAGCAGAGCAGGGATCTGAACCTGGGTTAACATAGGCTCTATGCTGGGAGATGTCTGTCTATCCAGGTGATGTCTGTCTATCCAGGTGTTTCGTGAAGCCCAGAGTTGAGGGTAAAGGCACCGGTGAATAGCGTTTGTTTTCCAGCTGCCCAGACAGGCTAAACTGGTATTGTAGTGAATGTGAGTCATCGGTTTTATAGCTGGTGTGGAATGAAAGGGAGAAAATGGTTGGCCATTTCCATAGAGAAGCCCATCCCAGTTTTATGGAGGTGGAAACACACACACACACACACACACACACACACAGAGGTGGGACAGGTCCCTACTGTATGTGGCTTAGGTTTTCCACATACAGTTTCCAGGCAACAACAACAAAAGGAACGGACGACATTTAATGAGCAGCTGCTGTTCGCCAAACTCTACATGAGGTATTGTGCGAGTATCAGCTTGTCTTTGCATCACAAGATCTTCACGTCCTGAGAGGCTCAGAGAGGTTCAAGCAGCTGCCTAAATCGCACAGTTAGGAAATAGTGGAGATAAGAATTTAAAGATTAGCCAGCCTGCCCCCAGTACTCCAACCCCTAACGGCTAGTCTGTGCTTCCTCCACAGGACTGAATTCAGTCAACAAACTTGGCTTAATTGAAAGGCTGTGACTCCCTGAGGCCTGCCCACCTCAGCGCACAAAGCTTAGGGGAAAAGAAGACGAGGGCCTTCGGAGATGATTTTGTTTGTTTGTTTTGTTTTGTTTTGTTTTTTCAAGACAGGGTTTCTCTGTGTAGCCCTGGCTGTCCTGGAACTCACTCTGTAGACCAGGCTGGCCTCGAACTCAGAAATCTGCCTGCCTCTGCCTCCCGAGTGCTGGGATTAAAGGTGTGTGCCACCACACGCGGCTCTTCGGAGACGCAGTGTAGAAGAGCATTGATGGGGAAAGGAAACCCACAATTGCAGAAAGGCATGGAGGAAAGTTCCAGAATAAGAAACAAATGCGGACAAGGACGGCTGCAGCACAGGAAAGAGGAAGTGCTAACTTCCTGGCGCAGAAGCAGGAAGCAAGAGGATGAGGACACAGCGAAATGCCTGTGGGCGGGCGCTGGACTCTGAAATCAGGGCGCCACCCTATCACGGAACGGTACTTGACAAGAAAAAGAAACAACCCGCGCACGAGGCCCTGTTGGTGAAGCGCAAGCGTTTGAGCCAAAGAAGCGGGCTGCAAAAGAATGTGGATCGCGCTGACCCATCGAAAGCCTGCTGCTTGATTGTCGAGGAACAAGCAGCCTTCCCGCCTTGACGTAGCTCTCATTAGTGTCTCATGAGTAAAGGAATCTGGGTGTTAATTATCTCTGTTCCTTCTTTGACAGTTTCCTATCGCCTGCAGGGTCGGTGGTCTTCTCTGAGGGCTCATGGCAGTTCCGAGGTAGGGTGAGGTGGGGGTGAGGGTTCCTCCCTTGGGTGCTCATTCAATTGGAGTTGGCCATGTTTTGGGGGGAAGGGTGTCCCCTGTGGGAGCTCATGCAGTTGGGGTTGGCCATGATTTGGGGGGGGGGTACCTCCCATAGGTGCTCAGGCAATTTGGGGTTGAGTATGGTTGGAGGGTCTCTCTTGGGGACTTATGAAGTTGGGGGCTGGTCATGGTCAGCAGTCTTCCCTGGGGGGCAGGGGACTCATGCAGCTGTGGGCAGGCCATGGTTGGGATCCCCCTGGGGCTGAACAGGAAAAGGTGTGATTTCTCTTCTCTGGGGTTCTGGGCCTTTGCATGACAGGACTGGAAGCCTTAGTTCTTGGCTAGCCAGTGGCTCATCACAGCCCCTTCCCCCCAGCACAGCACAGCAAGGGCCTCACAAGAGGCAGTGTGGGTGACAGTCTGCTGTTGAGACTACACTACAGTCCCGAGTGCTGAGGTCACGGAGGCCTTGTCTCTCCTTTAACCCACTGGCCTTTCCCTCCTCCACCTTGGTAGACAATGGATCACCCACTGGAAAGCACCTGCCGCAGTCCCTCCATCTTGTAAGGTCCCAGTGACAAAGCAAGGTTCACTCCAGAGAGCCAGCGAGTTCACCGGGGTTACGTCAGAGCTGTGGTGAAGACGAAGATGCTGAAGCGACCCAGCTGGGAGGTGAGAAATGCAGCATGGGCGATTCTCCCCGTGGTTGTGTAGATGGAGCCCACTCCCTTCCATTCTCCCCTGTCTAGATGCTTTAGCCTCATGCCAGACCCCCAAGGCCATATGAAGTTAGGGCAGAATTAGACACCATCAGCTAGATGAATGGCTGGTTACTGTGGTGAGGTGAGCGTCCTATGACCCTTCCCACACACTCTTTCTATTTGGGAATGCCAACCAGGTCCGCTCTTAAACCCTTCTGCAAGCAGGCTCAGGTGAGCTGAAGACAGAGGCAATTTGGTTCTGAGGACAGTCCTGTACAGCAGCTACTCACAGGTACCTCCAGGTGTGTGGGTGTCAGGCTAGAGTACAGGGCAGTGGTGATGCTCACCCAACATGCTCAAAGCCCCGGGTTCGAATTCCGGACCTGTATTCAGGTAATTAATTAGCAAACAAAGGCGTGATGTTAGAGATCAGGGAGAACTCAGAGCACCTGTGAGGCCGAGGGAGTGCGCCTCACTTAGCCAACTCCCCACTAAAAACCTACTCTATACTAAGCTTGAGTCACCAAGGGACATTCCAGAAAACCAAATAGGTAATATTTTCTGCAATGGGAACAATGTGGTTCAGGTGGCTCCAGCATATATTTAAATACCAAATTCAAATTCCACAGTTTATCCCCAAATAGAATTAGTTTTAAATGTTTATCGACAATTCCAGGAACCGTGGTCCCAACGGAGCTCGCTATGTCCAGATTGAAATGAATTTGTTTTACACGATGAATATCTCAGGGGCTGAGGAGATGGCTCAGTCCGTAAAGTATTTATTGTACAATCATGAGGACCTGAGTTCAACATACCCCAGGACCCACGGGGACAATACCCAAGCCTGGTGTGTGCCTATAAGCTTAGCACTGGGGAGTCAGAGACAGGCAGATCCCTGGAGCTCACTGGCCTGACAGCTTCCCCTAGTCAGCCAGCTGCAGGCCAATGAGAGACTTCCGTTGCCTGCTGGCTTCCGTGGGTACCACACAACGCGTGTCCATGTACATACACACAGGCGCGTGCACACCCCTGCACATAGTTTTTAAAGTCATCTTTATTTTTTTTAAATCCAGACACAGTGGCATGAACCTGTGGTGCTGCACTAGCAGGTAGGGCTCTGGGGATCCTGGGGTTAGCTGGCCATCCATTCTAACTGAATTAGTGTGCTCCAGATTCTGTGGGAGATCCTGTCTCAAAACACCAGGGTGGGTGCACACAGATAATCCCACCACGTGGGAGGCTGAAAGAAGAGAGACAGGAATTTAAGGGCAGCACTGGGAACCAAAGAAGGAACCAATGTCACCCTGTGGCCTCCACATGCAGCTGCACACATACATACATACATACATACATACATACATACATACATACATACCTTTACTTGAGTATTCATACACACAGGTGTGTACATACGTCATACATGCATATGCAATGTGTGTGTGTGTGTGTGTGTAATTAGTGGAATACACTCTCTCTGAGGATCCAGGTTTTCCCCCATTTGGTTTGAAACATCGTTTTCAGGGACCCAGATGGCAAGTGATGGCAAAGGCAGCTAGGACAGGTGACTGGACATTGATTGTCCCTTCAGTGCGTTCCCACAATGCCTTGCCTTTGCTCTCGCTGTTTTTATGCCCTCATTCCCATCTGAGAATCCTCCATCCCTCTCAACCTTCCCATCTATGCTTGACCACCAGCTGTGAACACCTCCTCCAGGAAGCTGCCTGGCTTTCTCCTCCAAGAAACATCCCACCCCTCTCTGCATTGTTGCCCCTCAGCCTTAGGGGCGTGGCTTGAATGTTAGCCTGGCAGGGGAATCCTCCTATTCTCTGGGAACTGACTTTACCGTATTTATGTTAAGACAGTGAACTTCAAGAGCTTCGTGGGGACAAAGACTTCATCCGCATGCCCCAAAGCCAGCACAGAGTCTTGAAGAGTCATGGATAAAGGACGGTGCCTTCATTAGGATTTCTATGATTCTATGACCGAAAAGCAAAAGGAAAGGGTTTTTTCAGCTCCCACCTCCATATCCCTGTTTGTCACCAAAGGAAGTCAGGACAGGAACTCAAGCAAGGTGGGAACAGAGAGGCCATGGAGGGATGGTGGTTTCTGGCTTGCTTCCCCTGGCTTGCTTAACCTGCTTTCTAACAGAACTCAGAATCCACAGCCCAGGGGTGGCTCCACCCACAATGGGCAGGGCCTTCTCCCATCAATCACAAATTGATTGATGCCTTTTAGTTGGATCTCGTGGAGGCATTACTTCAACTGCAGCCCTTTCTCTCTGATGGCACCAGCTTGTGTCAAGCTGACGCACCAAACCAGCCAGGACAGCTGGGTATTTGGGTGAAGGGTGGACAGTGTCTCTCTAATGCCAGGCCTGTCAAATGGAGCGTTGCAGGAAAAGCTCCAGAGATGGTTTGAGACTGGATCCTGGGCAGAAAGAAGCTCAAAGGGATGTCATCAGGCTCCTTGACAAGGCTGGGCCGGAGGAGGCAGAGAAGAGGAGAGCATAGAACTCTGGCATCCAAGTCCATGGCACCCATGCTGTCCTGTTCTCTGGGGACACACAGTGAGGGCAAAAGGGCCACCATAGAGACATAGCTCGTAGAGTATGGATACTAATGGCCAGGGAGGTTTGTGACCCTCTCTCGTTATGCTTCTATGTGTGTGAGCGTGTGTGTATATTGGGGGGGTGGGGGAGAAGAGGGAGGGGATGGGGAGAGCAAACAGGTTGATACTGGGTGCCCTTCTAGGTGGCTTTCCACGACAGCTTTGGATGACAGGTGTTTCACTGAGCCTGAAGCTCATGGATTGGACCGTCTGACCCATCCCTTTTAGAGCTCTTCCTGTCTCTGCCTTCCTGGTGCAGGGATGACAGACACACCCCGTTTTGATTGGCTTTTCCCCCTGACCACCTCTCCAGGCCTTCTTTGTGCTACTCTGGCTTTTAAAGCCACCTGCTTCTGAATAGCATCCCAATGAAAAGGTTTTATGCTTTGTTTTGTTTTGTTTTGTCTTGTCTTTTTAATCATGACAAGTCCCTGGTGTGGCTACCCCCCTGCTGGACCCCTTCTGGAGCTAGAGATCCTGTGAAGGGTTTTTCCCTCCCGAGATCTGCGGTATCATGGGTCTTCACACAAACTCTAACATATAACAGACAAAGGAATTCCTCACTTCCCCCACAACAAAGATGGCAGCCTTTCTCACTAACCCCAGACTCAACCTCAGAGCCCTTACCACAGGCTTCTCAATCACACGGTCAGCCAGGAAGGGGTGAAGAGCCAATGACTCTAAAGATGTCTGTCGCAAATGAGGACACTTCAAGGGTTTAGCTAAGGCAGGTGCTTACACTCCCATGACACAAATAGACAGCCCCTTCTACGTACGGCTGGGAGCCCTCTTGGGTCATAGCTCTTCAGACCTTAGGCCAGGAAGGGGTGGCCAATGCTCAGAACATTCTAGGAGTCCATTAGCTTTTACCAGTCCTGCCTCTTTTCTACCTGGAAAAGTCCCTCTACCTTGCCGTGCCTCAGTTTCCCCTTATAAAAAGAAGAACTAGCAACCCCTGGGACTGTTGTGAGGATAGGCTGGGAGGCAAGGCCCGTGATCATCTTGTACCCTCTACAGACAAATTATATGATTATTGCGTCCAGGGTTATCAACATCACCGCATCTTTGCCCTTCTATGCAATTACCCCTGCTAATGGAGCCCTGTTTCGCTTTAGAGCATGGAGAGCCGCCTCTGCCCCCAAACATCCCTAGCCTGGTAGCTCAGCAGCCCACAGACCTTGCCTCCCTTGAACTTGAATCAAGCCTGAGTTTCAAGAGAGCAGTTACCGGTCCATTTCCTTCGGTTATCTGCAAAAGGTTAAGTGCCTTAGCCCTCAGCCCCAGATGCCACCCAGCCCAGCCCGGCTCGTAGGTCTGCATTATGAAGGAGGCAGGAGCTGGGCCAGTGGGTGCGTTCTCTGGCCCCGGCCTTCCAGCTAATAGGAAAAGAAAAAAAGAAAAAAAAAAAAAAACCAGCAGCTCTCTCCGGGCAGAACCAACCAATTTAAATGGCACTTAGGGCTCCTGTCCCTGCAACATGGGCTTCTGGGTATTATAAAGAGTTGAGGCAATAAAATCTATTAGATTCCCTTTTGTCCTGTCTTGTCATGAACTTCTAAGAAAAAAGGCTCTAAGAGGATCAGTGCCCAGAAACCCTTCGTAATTGTGGCTTCTGTGAGGAGAATGGGCGCCATTACCAAGGCAACCAGTGCATCCTTCTGGTTAAGAGCAGAAGGGGTTTAGTCAAAAAGAGGCTGTTGTGAGCCTGTATTGCGCAGTAATCAGAGTCACCAACATTTTAAAAGGCTCTTGTGTAAAAACAGGAGGATGGCAGGGGAGGGACGGAGAAGAGGAGGGAAAAAATAATTTCCTCTCATTTCCTGCCTGTGGCATTGATTGTGGCCCAGAGGTAAGAGGATGTGACAGGCCCCTTGCACCTGGGGCCACAGAGGGGCGGCTCAGCAGGCACAGTGCTCCAGTGAGCGCTGATTTCTGTTCCCCTCCCCTCCGAGCCCACATCTGCAGGACAGGTTCTCTGGAAAGAATGGCAAAGGTCTCAGGAATCTTGCAGGACAGCTCAGAGCCTCTTCCATATAGCCTGGGCTCTGACTAATTACAGTACAACCTTCCTTGGGAGTGGCCACCCTCCCTCAAATGGCTGGACCTGCTTTACTAATTCTGTCACCAAAGACATTTGGCTCATCAGAGCCCCCTGTGCTGGCTGGTTTTATGTCAACTTGACATAAGCTAGAACTGTGGAAAAGGAGGGAACTCCAGCCTTCCTAATGCCGTGAGCCTTTAATACAGTTCGTGTTGTGGTGACCCCAACCATAAAATGATTTCATTGCTACTCTACAACTGAAATTTTGCTACCATTATGAATCTTAAAAGTAAATATCTGATACGCAGGTTATCTGATATCCAATCCCAGTGAGAAAGGATCGTTTCCATACCACCACCTGCGTGTGCATGCACAAAGGGGTCTCAACCCACAGGTTGAGAAACACTGCTATAATTTTTCTTAACCAGCAACTGATGAGGGAGGACCCAGCTCATTGTGGGTGGGGCCACCCCTGGGCTGGTGGTCCTGGACTCTATAAGAAAGCAGGCTGAGCAAGCCATGGAGAGCAAGCCAGTCGGCAGCACCCCTCCATGGCCTCTGCATCAGCTCCTGCCTCCAGGTTCCTGCTCTGTGTGAGTTCCTGCCTTGACTTCCTTTGATGATGAACAGCAATGGAAATATAAGCCAAATAAACCCTTTACTCCCATACTTATTTTAGGTCGCGGTGTTTCATCTCAGTGATGGAAACCCTAACTAAGACAGGCCCTCTGAATCTGAGTTGGGGATTGGGGCAATGCTAGATTGATGGGAGTACTCCCAAATACCTGATGCTTTTCCATCCTGGGCCCCCAGGGAGTCTGGCTATAGGTTGGATGGGATCCAGCTTCTTCCTCCCAGGCCAGAGATGCTAGAGGTTGCCATTCACTGTCCTGAGCTGAGACCCATGCCTTGGCGACCTTCGACCTCCAGCAAGCAGCAAAGCCATTGGTCTCCAGCTCGAGGCCCATTCAACAAACAGAGCAGGCAGTATTCTTGTTACATTATACACATGAGGGATGTCAGTCTGGGCCTGTAGCTCGGTGGGTAGAGTGCTCACCTAGCATGCACAAAGCCCTGAGTTCGATTCCCTAGCCCGGCATGAACCTAGAATGGCAGCACACACCTGTGATCAGGGCAGCATCCTGGAGGTAGAGGCAGGAAGATTAGAAGTTCAAGGTCAGTGTCTCTTACCCTGGGTCTCTCCCATAGAAAAGCTTGTCCCTGACTATTTCACAGACACAAACCTCGCAGCAGAGCAGAAAAGCCCAGCAAGGCTGCCCTCAATGAGCAGTACTCGGGGGCTGAAACGTTGTTGCACTCAAGTTCTGAATGGTCCCAAAGGTTCAGGTGCTGAGTGAATGATGGGGCTTTGGGAACTGACTGAGTCAGGAGAGACACACCCTCCCCAGAGTATCCCTTGACGGACCCAGAATATGACCTATGACCCAGGATGAGGGGGTGGGGCCTGTTAAAGAGCCTGAGGGTGGTTTTGTTCTAAGTACAGCTCCTCCCTGTCTTCCCCCTCCTCCCCATCCTCCCCCTCCTTTTTCCTCCTCTTTTTTCCCCTCTTCTCCCTCACCTTCTTCCTCTCCATATTTTCTCTTCCTCTCTTCTCTCCCATCTTCTTCCTCTCTCTCTGCCCTCTCCTTCCTGGCTGTGTGATGTGAGCAGCCTCCTCCTTCTCCTTCTCCTTCTCCTCCTCCTCCCACCCCAGGCATTTGCCTCACCTCAGCTCCATTTGCCCTTCCTCTTCCTTCTCCATCTTCTCTCAAGTTGTCTGTCTTGGGAATTTTTGTCTCAGTCATGAAAAGTGACCACTAAAAATATCTATATCAGCCTGGCACCAAAATCAATATCTGTGCTGAGACCCAAGGCTCCCCAAGACTGAGGGGACAGACTGGGATGAGAGGCCTGGAAGCAGCTATGCTTGTCAAATGTGACCTATGACCCAGGATCCGGTTTAGGCATCTCAGAGTGTGCGAAGGAGGCAGGGACCAGATGGAAATCAGGCCACCACAAGTTTCTGCATTGATTCTGGAGCTGACAGTCCAGGAACCTCTGTGGGACAACTGTCACAGCTGTCACACCTGGAATCACATGCTCAGATTCAACATCATCAGCCTCACGGCATCCTAGAACCATCTCCCACCTCCCAGGAAACTAGAGGCAGAGTGAGTCAGAATCTTAGAGCTCCTGTCTCATGGTCAGAACCAAAGCAGCTGGGAATCACACCAAGATCCCTTGTGGCCAGCAGCTGGTTAAACCTGACTCTTCAATGAGGAACAAGTAGATGAAGATGTAGAGAGAATGTGGGCCGAGGGGGAGATGGCTCAATCAGCAGACGGTTTGCCCTGCTAACCCACTAAGCCCCCCAAACTAGCAAAAAGCAAGCAAAACAAAAACCAAAAAACCGTGCTGGGCATGGTGGTACAAGCCTTTAGTTCTAACACTCTGGAGGCAGGGGCAGGTGGATCTCTTTAAGTTCAAGGCCTACAGACTGAGTTTCAGTCTGATAAACTCAGATTTTGGAGTTCCTCCCGAAGACCACCCTTCCAAAAACCAAAGGCCACTGGCCTACACTTTTGTGGCAGAATATGCCACAGAGTGTCTTCAGGGTCTGGGTTTGCTCCAGAGACCTCAGCCCTCCTCACCTGCCCATGTTTTCTTTTACTTCCGCATTTGTATTTGTAAAGGCTTGAAGAGAGATAAGGCAGAGAACTCAGTTACCAGAATGTTGTTCTGGGAATTCGAGAAGCCCGAGGTCCGTGTTTTCATCCCCAGTGTCTTACTTAGGGTTTCTGTCTCTGCGATGAGACACTATGACCAAAGGGCTTACTTCACTCACAGTTCCACATCACTGTTCATCATCAAAAGAAGCCAGGGCAGGAACTCAAGCAGGGCAGGAACCTGGAGGCAGGAGCAGATGCAGAAGCCATGGAGGGGTGCTGCTCACTGGCTTGCTCTCCATGGCTTGCACAGCCTGCTTTCTTACAGAACCCAGGAAAACCAACCCAGGGATGGCCCCGCCCACAGTGGGCGGGGACTGGGCCCTCCCCATTAATCACCAATTGAGAAAATGCCCTACAGGCTTGCCTACAGCCTAACCTTATAGAGGCATTTTCTCCTCTCTGATGTAGCTTGTGCTGAGTTGAGATAAAACCATCTAGCACCCAGGATCCTATAGACTGGTGTGGTGCACAGGCCCACCCTCCCAGCACGTGATGGTTTGAGGTAGAGGGGATAGAAGGTGAAGGCCATCCTCGGCTACACAGTGAGCTCGGGGCTAGCCTGGGCTATGTGAGACCTGCATTGAGAGGGGAGAAGAAGGCAGAGGGAAATGGATGGGGGGGGGTTAAAAACAGAAGGAAGGAAGGAAGGAAGGAAGGAAGGAAGGAAGGAAGGAAGGAAGGAAGGGAGGGAGGGAGGAAGGGAGGGAGGGAGGGAGGGAGGAAGGGAGGGGAGAGGGTCTAACTAAAGGAGAGGGGGATTCTGTTACTGAGACCCTCCAAGGACAACAGCGTCCCTGTGGTTCCCTACAAATCCGGGTCGTGGGCAAATGTGGTCGTCATTTAAGCCACTATCTTGTTAAAAGAGAAAAATGAACACTGACATGGACCCCTTGGTGCTGAGAAGATGGCTCAGTGGACAGAGTTTGTCAGAGGAGCACGAGGATCTGTGTTCTGATCCCCAGAGCCTAAACCGGACTGGGTCTCGCACCTCTGTAACCCTGAAGCTCCTGTGGCTGAAGGAGAAGCCCGAGCCCTCCAAAGCTCCCAGGCCAGCAGCCACCAAGAGACCCGGTCTCCAACACGGTGGAAGGCTTTGTGCTTGCCAGGCAAGACTTGTACTCTCTGACCCACTAGAAACATTTATATTATTATTGTTGTTGTTGTTATTGTTATTATTATTATTATCATCATCATCATAAACGAGGGAGATGCTGTTAGGGTCTAATAAATAGAGACCAGAAATGTTGCCTGCTGGGCTGGTGAGATGGCTCAGCGGTTAAGAGCACTGACTGAGTTCAAGTCCCAGCAACCACATGGTGGCTCACAACCACCCATAATGGGATCTGACGCCCTCTTCTGGTGCGTCTAAAGACAACTACAGTGTATTTACATATAAAAATAAAAAAAGCTCATATACATAATAAATAAATAAATCTTTTTTTAAAATGTTGTTTGCTAATGTCTAAACCACACAGCACGATGTTCACAGGGGCTTCGCAGCCAACTTCCTTGCTAACCCAGACTCCTCCTGTCTCATCCAGGGCCAGGGTGTTCCCCCAAATTATGGAGTCTTCAAAGTCCACTAAACTCCCCATTCTTCTTGGTTTGGAAACGTGCGACCTTGATCCTTTTGTTAACACCCACAGTTCGCAAGAGCAAAAAAAAAAAAAAAAATCAAAACAAAACCATCCAAGTCAATTGCGAGGAGATAATAATAATAATAATAATAATAATAATAATAATAATAATAAAAAGCATCCGTCTGATGTTTTTCTAAGCTTTTCATCCCTTTTTCAAACAAGGCAGGGGAGGGGGGTCAAGTGGCAACCGAGGAAATGAAAGCAGCCGTTCAGAAGGACAGAGGCCCGAATCCACGGGAAATCAAAACAAGCTCTCAGCGCGTGGAATTACAGCTGCAATCGAGTAATGAAAGAGTTATTAGCTTAATGTGATTCCATCAAGTACCAAAAAGCGGGAAGGGACGGGGGAGAAAGAAAATGGATATGAGGGGGAAGAGAGGAGCGTGTGTTGGGGGGACATGAAAGAAGATGAGAGGGACGGCAAAATTAAGATGCATCTTTAATTGCGCTTGCTGAGGCGGTGGTGAGGGAAAGGTCGGTCTCACTCGGTGTATGGTTTGGCCTGACCTTCACTGGGCCATGAACAGCAGCCAGCAGGCAACAAAGTCGTTGCCGGAACCCTGTAGTTTTTCCGGTCTAGGTAGGGCAGAGCGGGCATTAAGTGAGATGAACAGTCAATCACGTGGTGTATTATATGGACACGAAATCGGAAGTCTTAGGGACCGGGTGGCAAGGGGCGTGGCAAGGGACGTGTTATACAAGGAGACCAATGATATTTGAGCGAGGACCAGGAGCGGGTGGAGTGAGCACCCCGGGGAAGCACATTTCCAGCCAAAGTGGGCCATAGGTCCCGTGTGCATGCGCAGGCTGGTGGTCCTGAGGGAGTGAGCGTTGAGGTGGCTGGGGATGGGAAGGTGGGAAGGACCTTGTGGGACTCAGAAGGGGCAGGACGGGCTTCAAGGGAGAGGGGAATCGTGGAAGAGCTATGGATAGAGAAGAGAGGTAGTAGGTGGGCAGGAGAGGCTTGAGGAGGTGAGTCGGGTGGGACAAGAGAGCCGGGTCTGTCAAAAGCTAAACGCAGGGAGCTTCCCAGAGTCCGGGTACCCCAGCCTATGCACTGTCCAGACCCAGAGTGGTCACATACCTTCGCAGGGTTGGGGTGGAGGCTGGATTTTGTTACGTTTTAATACTTTCTATGTTTATTTTGAGACAGGATCTCGTGTAGCCCAGGCTGGTCTTGAACTTACTATGTAGCCCAGGATAACCCTCAGCTTCCACTTTCTGGTGCTGGGGTGTTATGGTTTGTATATATGCTCAGCCCTGGAAAGCAGGTGTGGCCCTATTGAAGTAGGTGTGGCCTTATTGGAGTAGGTGTGGACCTACTGGAGTGGGCGTGGCCTTGTTGGAGTGGATGTGTCACTGTGGGTGTGGGCTTTAGGACTCTCATCCTAGCTGCTTGGAAGTCAGTCTTCTAGCAGCCTTCAGATGAAGATGTAGAACTCTCAGCTCCTCCTGCACCATGCCTGCCTGGATGCTGCCATGCTCTCACCTTGATGATAATGGACTGAACCTCTGGACCTGTAAGCCAGCCCCAATTAAATGTTGTCCTTCTAAGAGTTGCCTGAGTCATGGTGTCTGTTCACAGCAGTAAAACCCTAGTCAAGATGTGGGGTGTACACCACTAATCCCGCTTTATGCTGGGCTGGGCTGAGAGCTCCCAGCTTCGCTAACTCAAGCCCTTGACAAACCTACTGTGTCCCCAACCCCTAGCATAAGTCTTGCTGTTCAGAGTTGGCAAGGCCAGTGGGGCAGGGCAGTGCCCTTAGAATGACAGCGGGTTATACACAGAGCCCTGCTGTGCACAAGCTGTACCCAGAAGCCACAGGGTGGATACAGGTGGAGGAAGCTAAGGCCAGGGCTGGTTTGCTTGTTTGCTTTGCAGTCCCCTGCCAGCAGCTGCCACATGTCATGGGAGACCCCAGCTTCTCCACTCATGGTATCAAAGATGATGTGGCCCTACGCTGAGCTGACCCTGCCAGATCATACCCCAATTCTCACCCCAGACAGTTGTCTTTCTGAGCTGTTTGAATGCTTTTCCAGTACACCTTCCCCCCCCCCAAGCAAAACTGAAATAAAGCTGCCAAAGAGGGTCCTGCGAGAGATCACTGTCTTTTGATTCTCAGAACTCAGCACCTTTTCCGAAGCGCCGTGCCAGGCAGATGCTAGGAGACAGCTGTGTAGACTACGTTTGCAGACAGTATTATTTGGGGAAACTGAGGCTGGCTCCTGGTGAGTTTCATTTTCTTCTCCCTTTTTGGTTTTTTTTTTTTAAAGATTTATTTATTTATTTATTATATGTAAGTACACTGTAGCTGTCTTCAGACACTCCAGAAGAGGGCGTCAGATCTTGTTACGGATGGTTGTGAGCCACCATGTGGTTGCTGGGATTTGAACTCTGAACCTTTGGAAGAGCAGTCGGGTGCTCTTACCCACTGAGCCATCTCACCAGCCCCGGTGTTTTGTTTTTTTTTAATTAAATGCTTAACTATATTTATCTGTGGGCAGAGGGGCTGCGGAGGGCTTGCGAGGACACCCTGCGGAAGTCAGTTGTCTCCTTCCCACCACGTGGGCGCCAGGGCTATCGCAGGGCCTCAAACTTGGCACCAAGCACCTTTGCCTGTAGTACCATCATGCCAGCCCCTTCTTTGGTATTTTCGATTCCCCACGATGAATTCATCTGACTCTGTCATCACAAAAACAAACTGAAGGGTGTGTTATTTGATCTTCTTCAACCTCGCATCCAGTTTCTGGATCTCCATGATCGCTGGCTGGGGCTTCGTGCGGCCAGGAACTGTTTGTGGCAACAAAGGTATGAAGGAGGGGCTGAAAAGGAGCTGAGCTCAGTCCATGCCAGAGTGGGCGTGGCTTTGTCCAGCTCCCAGGACCTCCTGCAGCTCCCTACCCTGAGCGGCTGGTAGTCCCAGGACCTGGAAGGAGAACAGATGCACACCCACAAGAATAGGTTAAATTCGAAATCTAACAATAACAAGTGTTGACACGGAGCAACTAAAACTCCCCTGCACCATTGGTGGGTAATGGAGAACTGCTTGGAGAACTGCTGACTGTTCTAAATGACTGATGGAGGGCGCAGTAGCACTCAGCTCAGAGTGGCGCACCGTTCACAGTCACTAAACAATTTATGCCACTTGGCCAAAAGGCACAAATGAAGTAGGTCTCACCCTAGACAAAGTAAGTTCCGGGGGGGGGGGGGAGAGGTCACAAGGACACAAAGCTGCAGTCATACCGAGAAGTCCCTGTTGCATGGGTTTGGGGTTTCTCTGGGTAACGAACACCATGCCTAGGAATTGTTGTAATGCCTCGCCCCACTGGGCCAGCTGTGTGGACCATCAGACCAGAAGTGGAACCTAGGAGAGAGGTGGGAACAGCCACTGACCATCAGCCAGTGGACATTCCAGTGCTTCTGCCAACAGAACAACCAAGAACCCTCCAGGAGTTGTTCCCTTCAGGAGACTTGAATGTCTTGGCTGTCTCAGTCCCGTGATGGGCGTCCAGGAAGATTCCTGGGGCTGCTGCTCCTCCATCTCTGTAGGACTCCTGAAGAAGCAGGTTCTAACACCAGGGAGGGAATGCCTCAACAAGAGGGACCAACTCACCAGCCAGGGTGAGGGCAAGCAGACAGAGAGCAAGATCCTTTATGTGAGCTGCCACCCGACAGTGCCTTTCTGCCTCAAATGATTAGAGCAAGAAAATCCCACACAGGCATGTCCAGCAGCTGGGGTTTTCATTGATTCTGGATGCTGTCAAGTTGATGCTCGAGACTGGCCATCACATTGGCAGATTGGGGGGGGGGGGAGGGCAGCTTATAAGTGTCTCTTTCCACCACATGGGTCTGGGGCTATCTGTTTTGGCTACAAGTACCTTTGCCTGCTAATCCGTCTCTCTGGACCACTGTCATCTGCTTTTGAGCATTGCACATATTTGATGGTGCAGTACAGGCCCTCTTGTATATAGCTCCTCTCACCCAGCACATTCTCTGAGACGTGTCTGTTTTACGGGCCAGCTGACTTGCTCTCTGCAGCAGACTGGTGTCCGGGACACCACACACAGCCACCTATTCAGCTTCTGTTGCTGGAAACTTGAATTGTTCCTGGTTCTTAGTTCTTACTATGGTGAAGACTGAGGCTAAACTCCTCGCAAACGGTTTTTTATCACAAATATGTGCTGTTCCTCTTGGATGAGGGCTGCTGTGGAAATGAGTGGCCATGAGGTGGGTAGACAATCTACTGGGAAGGTCTGTTTGCACTTTTCAGTACTGAACCTGCTGTTTCACTCCGGTGAGAGAGCAGAGGCCTAGCGGTCGATATCTGCCAGCGTTTGGTGTTAGATTTGTCACGTTACCTGCTCAAGTGGCTGTGAAGTGTTGCCTCACTGTGAACTTTGCTCTTGGTGGCAGGGTGTGTGTGTGTGTCCGTGTGTGGGCGCATGGGTGGTTGTGCACGTGTATGTAGGTGAGTGTATAGACCAGAGGTCACATCAAGTGTCTCACTCAATCACTCTTCATCTTATGTTTTGAGGTAAGGCCTCCCGCTCAACCTGGAGCCCACATATTCAGCTAAGCTGACTGGCCCGTGAGCCAACCCCAGGGCTTCATTTGGCTCCCTATCTCCAGCATTGAGATGACAGGCATATGTTACCACACACCTGCTTCTTTTTTTTTAATGGGTCCTCACACTTGCATAACAAACCCTTTACCCATTAATCCATCCTCCAACCCTCATTTGGCTTTAACTTGCATTTCCTCGTGGCTGTCAAGAATGAGCGCCTCTCCACAAACCTACAGATTATTCATGGACCTTTCTTCTGAAGCATTCTTCTCAAATCTTTGCCTGACTCACTGAGGGTTTTTTTTTTAAAAAAAACTATTGACTTGTGAATGCTTTTTATATATGATGGATACAACTCAAGGAATACAGGCATTGAGAGTACTTCTCATCTGTGGCTCATGTCTTTATTTTCTTGAAAAAAAGTCTTTAGGCCTTTAATTTTGATAAAGTAAGATCTATTTCCAGTTGGGATGCTGCGTGTATTCTAAACAAGTTGTTTTCATTGTTCTAGGTTGTTCACAAGAAGTAGACGGTAAAACCGTTGCTTGAAGGTACCGTATACCATGGTCACCAGACATGGAGAAATCAAACTGGATCTGAACTGGAAGTTTTCTTCCCAAAGCTGGCTCCTTTCATAGAGCTGTCAGGTGCTGTGCAGGCAGCTGGGGAGAAATGCCAGCATCAGTCTTTACCTAGCTGTGACCCTGTGACTGTCCTTACTAGATGTGGCCACTGGACTAATGTCATGAATGTTTTGGGAGTAACCACCCACTTTCTGGTAAGAGTTCAGGCTCACCCTACAAGACAGGACTCATGTCTAGCACTTTAAACCCAGCCCAAGAGCCTGTGTCTAGGTGGGGCTTTGTCTGTTCGTTATCTTCCTATTGCTGTGATGAGACACCATGACCAAGGCAACTGACAGAAGGAGGGGCTTATCTGAGCTCCTGGTACCAGGGCAGGATGAACATCCATCACCATCAAGGGGAAGTGACAATGTGGCCGCTGGGGCTGAGAGCTCATATCCTGAACCACAAGCATGAAGCAGAGAGAGGGGGGGAAAGGAAGGGGGAAGGGGGAGAAGGGGAAGGGGAGAGAGAGGTAAAAATTGAAATGTTGAATCTTTAAGAGCACTGGTTGCTCTTCCAGAGGTCCTGAGCTCAATTCCCAGCAACCACATGGTGGCTCACAACCACTTGTAATAGGATCTGATGCCCTCTTCGGTCATGCAGCCATAAATGCAAATAGAGTCCTTGTGTACATAAAATACACAAATAAACACATCTTTAACATCTCAAAGTCCTTCGGCCACAAGGACACCCCTCCTAAACTCCACCCCTGTTCCCAACAGAGCCATCAACTGGGAACTGAGCTCTCAAATGCCAGAAACCTGGGGGAACATCTCATTTGGATCGGCACACAGGTCCTAGTGTGGAACCTGTGTCGATCATTTTGTTAAATGGGCACAGTATCAAGCACCAATCTTTAACACCAATCTTTATAAGCGCAATGTTCAACTCTCATCAAAGAAACTTCCTTTTGCAGAGAACGGCGATTAATGCAGAGACCCACAACTGGTCAGAGTTCTGAAAAGGCGTAACGGTGCTTAGCCATAAGTGAGGCCTGCGTTGCACAACCCCTCCCCACATGGCTCAGCACAGAGGAAGAGGGGACAGAAGGATTTTTGACGAGCCGGAGGTTGGGATGCAGTGCAGTGAAACACCATCTTCTGAATGTGATGGGCCATCGCTCTGGTGAGCTCACAGCCTGGCGGCTGTCAGCATAAGATCAAGTCAGGGAACTTCTGTCAGAGGGGCCGTGGGGGAGGAGCTCAGGAAGCTCCACCCCCTAGTGGAGGACCTCTGGCTTCTGGGAGGAGGCAGGGAGAAAGTCCGTTTTCTTCAGGGAAGTGGCTCCTGATAGGTTGCCCTTGCTGGTGGCCCCACCTCCAGTCCCTGACTGGACTCAGTGGGCTATGAAAAGAAGAGATGAAGTTGAAGTTGGGAGGGGGATATAAACAAAATACAACACATGCATGACGGCAGCTCTCACAAATGAGCAACTATATACACTAGAGTAATTACAGAAAGAATATCTGTGTGTTTCCTGAGAAACATCTGATCTGTTGTCAGCAAACAAGTCTTTTGCTTACCCTCAAGGTTTCCATGATGCCCTCTAGCGCTTTTTTTCCTATAAGCTGCACGGTGTGGATTTTTCCACACGCTGCCTCACGTGTAGGCGTGTGGTCCCACTCAGGGTTTCTCCTGTCGGGCGGGGTGCAGGGGTCGTATGTTCTGACCCTGGCTCGCTCCGTGCCGTGGGCTGAGAAGACCTCCCGGGCTTGTTGACTGCACATGGGTGAGTCTATTTCCAGACTCTGGATCCCATTCCGTGGATCTGTTTCCTCTGAAGATCATATTCTTGCTTACCTCTCCTTTCCCCGTTGCCCGCCTTCCCCTCACATGCCCCCTTGAGAAGCAGCCCCAGGCAAGCTCTATCTGCAGAGACACGGAACACAGAGGGCCCGGGACTGAACCGTGGGTTCAAGGAGTAGGGCTCATTGTATGGAAGGACAGAGAGGAGGGGAAGAGAGGATGGGGGGTGGGGGTGGGAATCGATAAGTCCATTGTACATGCTATGAAATGATGAAAATAAATAAGAGTTTTAAACTAACTAAAGGAGATGGGTTGAGTCAATACTTCAACCAGAGTGAGAGCAAACTAGCGAACTGGAGATACTAACTAGGAAACTGGGGATACTAACTAGCAAACTTGCTTTACTAACTAGTTTGGAGCTGTCATATTAGGGTTACTACTGATGAGATGAAACACCCTGACCAAAGCATCTTGGGAGGAGAGGGGTTTCTGGCTTATGCTTCCACACCTCTGTTCATCATTGAAGGAAGTCAGGACAGGAACTCAAGAAGGGAGGAGTTTGGAGGCAGGAGCTGATGCAGAAGCCGTGGAGGGACGCTGCTTGCTGGCTTGCTCCCCGTGACTAGTTCAGACTGCTTTCTTATAGAACCTGGGACCACTGGCCCCGGGGATGGTACTGCCCACAATGGCTGGGCCCTCCCCTATCAATCACTAATTAAGAAGACGCCCCACAGTTGGATCTTGTGGAGATAATTTCTCAATTCAGGTTCCCTTTTCTCAGATGACTTTAGCTTGGGTCAAGTTGACATAAAACACCCAGCACAGGAAACCCAGGAAAGACCTCTCCTCTCCGGAACTGACGTGGAAAATCGAGACCTCAGCATTGACTTTTAACATGGACTCATGGGCAAGGAAAAGCTAAAAGAAGAGCCAAGAAAATCTAAGCACTGGTGGTCAGGGTGCCTGGTTCAGTGTTGTGAAAGGCCCCAGAAGGACGGCGGTGTGGCTTGAATCTGAAGTGTCTCCATAGGGTCACGCTTTAGACACTTGGTCTCCAGGGGGTGGAGCTGTTTAAAAGGTTCTGGAACTTTTGGAATACAGGGCCTAGCTAGAAGAGAATGACAGGGTGTTTGTCCTTGGGTTATACTCCCTCATGGCTGGCTGTCTCCCAGTCTGCCTCCACTTTGGGTCTCACAGTATCCCCATGTTCTATCAGAGCACTCAGGACCAGGCTGTCACGGGCTGGGCCCTCAGAAACCGTGAGCCAAATGACTCGCTCCCCCCCTTGGGTTGCTTTGGGTTATTTTTAATCACAATGACACTAAGTAACTTAAATGGTGAAGAGTCCTGCGGGAAAGGGGGCCAGTCAGCAGGGTCCCAAGCCAAACAAGACATTTTATCAGTTAGCTTGAAGTTTAGACAAAGGGAGGAAAGAAAATGAGTGAGACACACACACCCCCATCTCCCTGGGGTTGGGGAAGAGAGGGCTGAAGGGGAAGCTGGCCTCAGGGTGTGGTCAGTGTTTATGGAGCACAGGCCATGGAGGGAGGCTTTGGCTACTTGGCACGGTTGAAGGCTGGCTTGTGGGCTCAGACGGCACAGCAGAGGAGCTAATGAAAGAGACACATGGGCGCTGAGCTCAGTGTGGAGAGTGTGAACAAGAATGCTGGGGTGTTGAGCACGCAGGGGCCTGGGCTTCTGGGACTGAGCTCTCTGAAGGTAATCTGAGTGCAGCTCTGAGACCATGTAGGTGACAGCTGAAGGCAGCAGGGGGGCAGCCAGCAACTGCTTCTCACTGAAGGTGTGGGGACTCTGTGTCTGCTGCCGGTGCCTGCGTAGAGGATTGCTGGGTGTCCCAAACCTCGCATCTTTGTCCCTTTCTTAAAGTCAGTGGTTCTCAACCTTCTTAATGCCGAGACCCTTCAACACAGTTCCTCCTGCTGTGGCGACCCCCAACCATAAGATTATTTTCATTGCTCCTTCGTAACCGCAACTTTGCTACTGTTATGAATTGTAATATAAATATCTGTGTTGTCCGGTGCTCTTTTGAGGGTGGGAACCCACAGGTTAAGAACTGCTGCTCTAGGCCCTTATCAGTCAGGCAGGCTAGCCTCTGACACTCGTCACGTGGTAGGTGATAGGTTACATCTCTCTGCTATTCACTGGACGTTGGGTTTCTCATCGGGTCACAGTGTCTGTGCTCCAGGGAATGCAGACTTCGAGAGCCTCTGTGAGACACCATAAAGCTGCTTCTTACTCAGCATTTAGTAAAGAGATTAGTTTATCACAGTGACATGTGGGTGTATCAAGAACCCTCAACCTTAGGTTTAGGAAATGGAGGGTGACAGCTGAACTCACCGAGGCACAGTGGGCCTGCCCGGTGTAGCTTGGACCACCCTGATCGCAGAGCAGAAGCACCTGGAACCGGCTTGTTCAAACCGACTGCTGGGAAATGTGCCCAAACCCAGACTTGAGATTTCAAATTGTCTAGTTGTGAATCCTCACACATCCCATGTCCGCGATATTCTTTATTTTCTTCTATTGTATCTTTGGGTGCATCTGAGACTTCACGTTTTTCTCTTTTTCTTGCTAGAACTTGTCGGGTGTTGCTCTGCCTGGGTTATCTGCTCTTCCTCTGCTCCTGTTTCTTCTCTAGTCCTATTCCAGTTCAACTTCTCCAGCTTTTCTCCAGCTCCATCTTCTAATTCTTCTCCTGAGTCGTTTCTCCTAGGCCAGCCAGTTCATCTAACCAGCGGCGACAGCTGCATTCCTTCGCTTAACCCAGTTCTTCCAGCTTCCAACAAGGAGGCAGCAGCTCACCAGGAGTGCTCCAGAGTGGGACAGCTGTGACATCACCCTCTGGGACAGAACTGCCACCAGGGTCTCAGCCCCTGCCGGGTGAAGGTGGTCATCGTCTAACTACCCTAACCGCATTATGTACACTGTATGGTGGTGTGCATAAGAGCAGCCCCCATAGACTCGTATATTTGAATGCTTAGTCATCAGGGAGTGCCACTACTTGAGAGGGATTAGGAGGTGTGGCCTCGTTGGAGGAAGTGATACCTCAGGTGAGGGAAGCGAGAACCCAAGCATTTGGGCGAGCAGCGGGGACTCCTGAGCACTGTTGTGGGCTTGAACGGCTTCCAGCAAACAGCCCCAGTCTGCTAGTGTGAAATCCACCATCCTCAAACCCAAGCAGGCCAGACCCGCCAGGTCCCACCCTGAACCCAATTCTCCTGTGTTCCCATTCCGTATCAGACCAGGTGTTGAGGCAGGGGGACGGCACAGTCCATCTCTCAGAGGACAGACGGTCCACCGTGGAAGCGTCCAGCTAGAGAAAAGGGCAGCAACAGAGGCATCCTCACCACCAGCCAGATCTCCCTGGCAACCCAGACCCTCACCACGGAAGAAATGCACCATCACCAGCTGCAAAGTCCAGGAGTGTGGGCAAGAGAGAGTCAGGAAGCCAGACTCGCTTCAAAGATGCCAAGTCTCCAAGGGGCAGTGGGTGACTTTATAGTGCCCCATGGTATCCACAGGGGTTGGCCTTGTAACAAGTCCAAGTCTATTAATATCGTTCACATGGAACCTGCATGTATCTTTCCTAGTACTTAATTCCCATCTAGGTGGCCTAAATATGCTGCAGCAGCCGAGAAGAACATGGTCTGTCCACAGTGTAGTCGCCGATTTTTTTTCCATTCATTTATTTACTTACTTACTTTACAACCCAATATCACCACACCCCACCCCACCTCTTCCTAGTTTCCTCTTCACACGACTCCTCTCTCCATTCCTCCCTCCCCTTCTCCTCCGAGAAGAGGGATCCGTCCCTCCCCCAGGTTGTCACCCCACCCTGGCACATGAAGTCACTGAGGCAAGATAAGGCAGCCCAGCTAGGGAAATGGGATCCACAGGCAGGCAACAGATTCAGGGTCAGCCCTCATTCCAGTTGTTGGGAGACCTGCATGAAGACCAAGCTGCACATCTACATATGGAGGGCACGGGAGAGCAGGGGGGACAGGGAGCCAGGTCCAGCCCATGCTTGCTCTTTGGTTCCATCTCTGGGAGCCCACAAAGGTCCAAATTAAGTGACTCTGTTGGTCTTATGATTACTTTGGAGCCCTCAGTCCTTCCGCCAACTCTTCCACAAGACTCCATCTAATGTTTGCCTATGAGTCTCTGCCTCTGCTGGGGGACATTTATACTAGGCTCCTGTCTGCAAGCCTGACAGTATCGTTAATAGTGTCAGGGATCGGTTCTTGCCCACGGGATGGGTCTCATTTTGGGCCAGTCAGTAGTCGCAGCTTTTTAATGTCCTATTTCCAATCCACAGTTCTAGCACCCACGGACCCAGAAGTCATAAATGTCGAGGACTGGTGTTGCAGCCCCTAATGGCTATGGCTAGTGGTCACCCCAGCTCTAGCCATGGAGTTAATAGCAAGCAAATGGGCATTCATTCCCACGGAAGCTGGTGTGGGTCCCAGCCAGGGCTGGGGGGTTAGTGGGCAGGTGATGCGGGGTCAGCCGCTTTCATGGGTGGTGGATACACAGGTGTCAGGTTATGTCCCCTGAGAGATCTTTCAGGGTCAGCTGTCCCCTGAGAGATCGCATGTGCTCCCACACCCATGCATGAGGGGTGCAGCTGAAGCCAGAGGGATTTGATGGAGTCAGCAAGCTTATGACTTTCACTATTCAGCCCAATGGGCCTTTGTTTCCCATCTGTCTAAGTGAAGCTAAGCCAAGTCCAACCCCTAAGTCCTTGGGTCGCAGGTACCGTTTTCCTTCTGGAAGAATCTGTGGAACTGGGGCTCCCTGGGGCAGCACCTTTCAGACACCGATGGCATCACAGGACCTTGGCCAGTCTCCTTTAGTAGACCAAGTAGACTCCTTCTGTAGTCAGTGCCTCCAGTTCCAGTAACTCCAGTTCCAGCAGATCTGAGGCCCTTCTCTGATGTCCTAGGGCACCAGGTGCACACATGACACCCAGAAATACTGTGTGTAATGCAGGCAGAGAACTTAGACGTGTAAAATAAGATAAATGTGAATTTTCCAATAAATAATAAAAATAGATTTGCACGGAGTCTGAATTAGAAGTGAATTACGGAGCCAACCTTGTCATCGTGCAAAGGTTACAGACATGTCCAAATACTAATAATGCAGTGTCGCAGGGCAGAGCAACAGTGCAGGATCCTGTCCCACACGAAGCCTGCTGCTGACCCAATGTCCCTATGCAATGCACAGCTGTGTGTTCTTGAAGGCGAGTCCCATTTACACACACACACACACACACACACACACACACACGGTACTGAAAAGCCAGGGCATGTCCACCATCCATTAGTTGGTGAGTACCCAGAAGGTGGAAGACCACAGAATATGAGCCCAAACAGAAGTCCACTGGGTGCTCAGAGACACACAGCGTCTGTCTCCCTGCGCAAGCACAGCACACTGGGAGAAAGGATGGGAAAGACATAAGAGTCTGGACCTGGACGGAGAGTGGGAGGGTCTGCCTTCCCAGAAACAAGACTTAGTTACAGACCCTCCGCTGCCTCCGTTTACAAAGTCCCCGGAGGACAGTGACAGACTGTGTGAGGCTGATAAAGCACTGGCCACAGGCAGCCTGGGGGCTGGTAAGCACACACCAGCAGGGCTTGTGTCCTGCAAGCGGATACAGCTGTGAGCTGTCAGTCAAAAGTAGTCATACAATCAGAACGGTGTCATCCCAGTACTTGGGATAGAAGATCGACAGAGATTTCAGGGCAGCCTGAGCTACATGGTAAGTTCCAGGCTAGCCAGGTCTAAACAGTGAGACCCTGTCTCGAAAATAATTGAACAAACAGTAATACAAACCCAGACTGTGTTTGATCCTTGGCTTGGCCACAAACAGAGTTCTGACCCTGGGTAAGTTTCTTGTTCCCTTTCATGGCATCAGCTCACCCAGCCTGCCCCTTGCTTGCTGAGTGCTGTGTGGCCTGGAGCAAATGGCCTTGCCTCTCTGATCCTCTCAAGTCATTTCTGTAGCAGGTACTTGGGGATATATCCCAGGGTCCTCACGACTCCACTAGAGCAGAAAGGGTCTTGCACACCACGCTGGCTGGCACCCAGTTGGCTCTGCAGGTCTCACCTGGGCTGCCTCAGCCTGCCTCTCTCAACATCCCAGGCTCCAGCTGCCCAGGTGACATGGCGCCAGCCAGAGCTCGGCCGCTGCCCGGTCTGTGGCGACACCTGCTGGTCACACATGGAAGGGCATGAGCTCTGCTCCGCTCGAGGATGGATGCACCTGATGCGGGTGCGGGATCCGCCCTTTCCTGGGACTCACGGACTTGAGGTTGCATCGCTCCTAAGAACTCAGGGCTACCGTGCTGGAACGTAGAGCTAAGACCCTGGGGTTGGAAGGACGCAGGATCTTCACAAGAAAATAGGCTGAGAAACTGTCCACAACGGTGGACACCTACCGAAGAGACGAGAAAGATGCCCTCCACGGTGGCTGCTAACACAGAAACCGACGCAGGGGGAGTGGGATCCGCACGCCCACCTCACCCCCCAGTGCGGCGCTGAAACATCTAGAAATTGCAGAGCCCATTTAGTGCGTGGTGCCTGCCATTAGTGTCCACGGATCTATTGTTCAGTAAGAGCCATGCTGTGACCCCTGTGACCCTGTGACCCTGTGACAGCGCTAGGGATGCTCTGCTCCTCTGATGCTGCCCTACAGACTAACTGAATCTGAGAAGGTCCTTCTCCCTGGAATTCAGACGCACAGCGCCCCCTCCAACTGCCCAGGACCTACACAGAGGGACGGAGGAAATTCGGGACCAGCAAAGGAAGTGACCAAATTCTGAACAGCAGAAAATGAGAGTTTCAGCCCAGACTCGGGGATGTCAGGTTAGGGAGGGATGGGTCACTGGGATTTGATTAGAGATGAGGATAGTGAGAGAGACACAGGAGAGGAGAGGGAAGGGGAAGTGGGGAGGAGAAGGAGAAGCAGGGGACAGAGAAGGGCATGGAAGGAGGGAAGGACGGTCTCTTGTAGCCCAGGCTAGCCCTGGACTCCAAACTTGCTTTTATAGTAGAGGATGGCCTTGAATGTCTGACCCCTACTGAGTCACACGGGGCTTCGCCAGTGAGTTTGTGATGGTATCACTGGGTTTGTTGTGTGTGTGGCCTTAGTGGGAGCTGCTATGGCAGACCCACCTCGTGTGAGCCTGGGAGGAAGGACCCTAGGAGAAAGGGCTGAATGCTGTGCCCGTCACCGAGGTGAGAGTTAGAGGGAGGGGAAGAAGGGAGCAGAGACCTGAGCCGGCAGCAGGAAGCTTGGTTTTCCTACAGTGGGCACAGCAGCACCACGATAGCGGCCGTTTAGAAGAACTTATGAGGCCGCAAGCTTAAACTTAATCCCAGCGCTGAGGAGGCAGAGGCAAGCAGATCTCTGAGTTCGAGGCTAGCCTGGTCTACAGAGTGAGTTCCAGGTCAGCCAGGGCTACACAGAGAAACCCTGTCTCGGGCTGTGCTCCAGAGGTGGAGGCAGGAGGTTCAATACCAGTCTGTGCCAGTCTGTGTTCTCTGACCTACTTATCATTCCGATAAAGATATCAGCGCTCTGCCAAAAGGTGTTGTCTAGGGAACAAGAAGATGAAACAGACTGGAGGAGAGGAGGGGGGGGATCTCTGCAAGCAACGGGGAATGTTATGAAAATCCAGGCCCTCACCTCATGCTCAGAGCTGCAGCTTGAATGTGAAAATCCCTGTGGGTTTGTGCATTTGAACACTTGGTCCCAGCCGGGTGCACTGTTTGGCAATGCAGTTCCTCATTGGCTGAAGTAGCTCGTGAAGGACAGGCCTTGACGGCTCTAACCACCTCAACTTCCGGCCGAAGCTCTTCACGCCTCAGGCACAGTCACGGGAGGAGAAACGTTATCCTAAAGTCACAAGCTCCCACCACCAAAGATGAGCCAACTCTATCTACCTTCCCCACCATGAAACACTGAATCCTCAGAAACCAGGGCCTGCTGAGTTAAGTCAATAGACAGCTTGATTTAAAAATAAAAATAAAATAAAATAAAAAATAAAAACGGGCCAAAGACATTAATAGAAATGAAAACATGCAGACCAGAGAGGCTTATGAAGTTCAAGGTCACCCTTACATACGGGGAGCTGGAGACTAGCCTGGAATATATTAGATCATACAAGCAAATAACTCCATATGTAAATTCATATTTAGGGTAGACATATGCTTTGACACTCATGGGGGGGTCAGAGGGCAACTTTTGGAAGTCAGTTCTTTCCTTCTGCCATGTGGGTTCCAGGGAATCAAACTCACGGTCATCAGGCTTGGGTGCAGTCGCCGTTTCCCTGAGCCGTTTTGCCAGCCCATAAGTATGGAAAAGCTCATGCTTCTGTCCGTTGTATAAAGCCTTCGTGTGGATGCTTAGAACAGCTCTATTCATAACTGCCAAACACCTAAAACAGGCAAGGTGTTCCTTTAGGAAGTAGTGCTGGGAATAAGCTGGAGAGATCTAGCAGGGACTGTTGTCATTCAGGACTAAAAGGAAATGAGCTGCTGGGGTATGGAAAGACACAGGAAGGGAGGGAAGTATACGCAAGCAGGTGAGGTCGCCGAGGAAGGCTGCACGCCATACAGTCCCAACTCTTGAACGTTCTAGAACAGGGAGGTGCATGAAGAAGAAAAGTCCCTGTGTGGTGGCCTTGATTGTCAACGGGATCTAGCCTCACACGGAGACAAGCCGCTGGGCACACCTGTGAGGGAGTTTTCAGCTTCGATAAACTGACGAGGGAAGATCCACCCTGTGTGTGGACAGCATCCTTCCTGAGGGCGGGGCCCTGGACTGGAGACAAAGGGAAAAGCGAACCTGAGCACAGGCGCCCCCGTCCCTCTCTCTGCTTCCTGACCGCAGGTGCCAGTGACCCCCTGCCTCACACTCCTGTTTCCGTGGCTTCTCCTCCATGAGGAGCGGTTCCCTTAAACCGTGAGCCAACATAAGCCCCTCCCACAGCGGGAAGGCTTGGTGTGTGCCTCCACCCACCCACCCACACCCACACTCACACACACACACACACACACACACACACACACACACACACGCGCGCGCGCGCGCGCGCGTGTGCCCGTTGTACCAGTGTGGATTCTGATTGCCTCACGCACATACTGGACGCCACGGGTCAATCTCTTGATTATCCACGGGTCAATCTCTTGATTATCAGAGCATCCTTATGCTGATGGGCAGGAAACTCTCAGCCCCGACGCCCATCAGCCTATCCCCAAATCAGATTGACAGCTCACGGGGAGGCTCCCTGGATCCGAAGCATCACCTTTGCCCCCACCCCTAGTCTCTGTTCACGACTGGCTGCTTGGCCCATGGAAAACACTGCCACCCATCAGCCTGTTTGAGGGATTCCAGCAGAGTCCGAGGTCAGGGCCACACCCACTCACATTAGGTCCGGAGTGGGGAGTCCAGGGGTGAGAACTGCCTGGCAGCCATGTTCCCAGGATCCTCTGCTCTTTCTTCGGCCCTTAGAAGTCAGTGCCTTGGTAACGGGTGAGGCTGCCTCTGCAGCTCCAGGGCTGTGATTATATTTTCCGAATCCTGAGAAGGCCACGCTCGGGCGTCTCTAATTGTGGCTTCTCGGCATGTCCATTAGATCTCGGCTGTTAATTATCTGTCCCCGTCTTTCTCTTTTCTTCGTTACTTTTTTGTGTGTTTCAGCTCTCAATTACCCGGAGAGGCATGTTAAAATATCCCACTGTAATTGTGGGTTTGGGCATGTGTTAAGTGCATACAAGTTTAAAATTACTCTAGCTCCCCTGTGAATTGAATCTTTTAACATTGTGGTATGCGCCTCTTTATTTCTAAAAGTACCATTTGCCTTGAAGTCTCCCTCTCACCCCCCCCAACCCCCCCCCATAATAATAAGTCATCTGCACTTACTCTTAGTTTTTGTCTGGTGTGTGTGTGTGTATGTGTGTGTGTACACGCATGTGCTCCTATGTGAATATCTTCCTGTGTGTGCCTTTGTGTGTGAGTATGTATGTATGTATGTATGTATGTGTGTGCATATATGCATTTGTGTATGTGTATGTGTGTGCACATGCATGCACGCATCCCATGTTGCACTGTAACATGGGTCCCACAGTCATTTATTTCACTGAGGACCAATGTACATCTCATTCCTGAAGATTCATATCTTTCATTAACTACAAAAAGTAATCTGTCTAGTGTCTCTGACCAACGTTCTCTCCCATTCCCAATAAAATGCCTACTAAGTGCCTGTCATCCCTCACAATGCTCTCTTAGCCTTTCTGCATGTCTCCTGTCCCCATGGGTGGCATTCTGGTATTTCTCTCACCTCTGTCTTGTAGTTCACCTCCTCTGGCTCTCTTGGTCACTTCAAAGTCCCAGCTGTTATTGCATCTGGTGCTAACTCTTGTTTTGTGTCCAAACGGTCTATTACATTTACTATTGTGTGGGTGGGTGGGAAGGGGATGAGTTACATGTCCCATGATGCCCTTGTGAAAGTCAGAGGACAACTTCCAGGGATCGGCTCTTTTCTCCTACCAGGCAAATCCCAGGCACCGAATGTGGCCACACGCAGCAGAGGAGCTCATGTGAGTTTCGGGTGATGGTGTAGATTAGCAGCCAAAGAGAAAAACCTTGGCAGCTTTAAACACTACTCAGTTTGTGTCCGGTTATTATATCCGTGCAAGTAAGGCTGGCCAGGAGAGAGACAGACGGCCAATGCCTTTTTTATCCAATGGCTTAGTCACATCCTCCAGTACCTGTTTATGAGGAAGTCTTTCTTCTACTCTAACCAATGAGCGCTGATGAACTCTTCAGAGGGCATCACAGCCCTTGGATTTAGGATTTAGGATAACTGGAAGTTGGTTGGAGCTCAACTCCTGGGTGGATGGACCCACAATAAATGATTGGCAGTTGGTTGGATGAGGCCAATCCACCAGTACATCCCAGGTAGGTCTAGCATCAAATTGTCCCAAATGACACTGCAAAATGATCCCTGCTAGCTTCAGGACTTCAATCCCTTAAACCCGCCAGAATATTCCTTTTGTTTTTCTTGGGCATAGCAGCTGTTACGGTCTTGATTTTTGTTATTCCAGTCTTGTGTTGGACGCTACAGCAAATTGAATCTGGATCAAAAAGGATCCACCCAAACATCTAAGAAATAAGATGGACGGAGGTGTGGGGAACGGAGGAAGCGCTGAGCGAACGTGTGCCAGGTCAAGGCATACCATGGTGACGCTATCACCTCAGACACAAGGGAAAATTGCTAAGTCTTTCACGCTGAGGTGCCGAGGGAGAGCAGAGCCTTCCTCTTGTCCACATGTGGATGCTGACTGTGTGCAGAAAATGTCCACCGCGGCTTTTTCTCCTATGTCTATAGACTGAAGTCTGCTCTCCTTCAAGGATTGCTCCTACCTGGATTAGCTAAACCTGATTCCTTGTTGTATGCAATAACCTCACCCCTTTGCTCAGCTGTATGCAGTGACCACGCCCCTTGTTCAGCTGTTTGCAATGACCCTACCCCTTGTTCAGCTGTATGCAGTGACCACGCCTCNCTGTATGCAGTGACCACGCCTCTTTGTTCAGCTGTTTGCAATGACCACGCCCCTTGTTCAGCTGTTTGCAATGACCCTACCCCTTGTTCAGCTGTGTGCAGTGACCACGCCTCCCTGTTCAACTCTTCATAATAAGCATCCTGTTCTCCCTCAGTGCTACATTTCCCCATCAGAGAATCCAGTCCATTCGATCCTACCTTTTCTTCTCTGTTTGTCTTTTCTTTATCTCCCTCACCACCCTGAGTCACGTCCATCCCTGGAGCCGTGTAGGACCCCACAGCCCTTCGTTACAAAATACTCAGAGGGGACCAGGTGGGGACTTTGAGTGAGTGCCTAGAGCTGTCCTCATGGGAGGGTTGATGTACTCATGTAACCAATACCCAGCGACTGATATCTGGAGAATGGTCTGCTACAATGGCCCACTGGTTTCTGACCTGCACCCCGCCCACCTGTCACTATGAATGGCCACCAGCAGAAGCAACCTGGGACCTTAACCAGAGCAGTGACACCATCATCCTCTCCCTGGGTCACCTGTGGTCTCAGGGTCTCCATGCTGTTGAAGACAGGGGACAGACCAGAGGTACAGGCAACCGGAATAATCATGGCCAGCAGTTGGAAGGAACGGAGGGAACTGGAGCACATTTTTCACCATGACTGAGATGAGAACGCTTGCCGGGCAGTGGTGGCGCACGCACGCCTTTAATCCCAGCACTCGTGAGGCAGAGGCAGGGGGATCTCTGTGAGTTCCAGGTCAGCCTGGTCTACAAGGTGAGCCCAGAACAGCCAGGTCTCTGTTACACAGAGAAACCCTGTCTCAAAAACAAAAGCAAAACAAAACAAAAAAGTACCAGGGCAGGCTATAACACAAAAGGCTGAACTAGATTTCAGTTTCAATTAGACTGTCCTTTGTAATGGTGATGGATCTAAAAATGAAGCAGGAGATGAACTTACGCGAAACCCAGGTATTGCCTAAAATTCAAATTCCCAGGGCATTCTAGGTATGTGTTCCCTTATCTGGCAACCAGAAGGAGAGACTTCTATGGCAATAGACAGGAAGGTGTGTGTGAGGAGAGAGAGAGAGAGAGAGAGAGAGAGAGAGAGAGAGAGAGAGAGAGAGAGAGAGAGAATGGCAGACAACAGCCTAGACAGTGGCCTGCTGAGGAGATGGGCCAGAAAGGTAGGTTCTTGCCTGTGGTGCTGAGGGGTTTTATCCAGAAGGCTTGAATGAGGGTTAACCCCTCTGTCAGTGATCTCATAAAAAGGGAGTCGGGAAGGACACTATGAAAGTGAGTAAGCCAAGGGCAGAGAAAAGGAGAAAGAAGAGGGAAGAGGGGAGGAGGGCATCCCCGCCAGCACACGCCTGCACTCGCGCACAGGCACAGGACTCATGGATCTCCAGAAATCATTAAGAATCACACGCTGTGTGCTTTTACCAGAAGCAGAAGCAAGCTTTAGAACACTGGAGAGATGACTCGGACCTTAAGGTGCCTTACACACAAACATGGGGACCTCCGTGTGATTGCAGGCCCGTGGCTGCATCTGCATAACCCCAGAACTGGGGGCGGGGGGCGGGGACAAAGGCAAATAGAATTCTGAGTTTAAGCTAGCCTAGCTTACTTGGTGAGCATCACCCTGTCTCCTAAAACAAGGTGGATGACCCCCTAGGGTGATCCCTGAGGTTGACCCTTGACCCATGGGCACCCACACATATACACACAATTGAATTTTTAAAGTGTGTTCACTTTAAACGTGGAGTTCCTTGTGCTTTCGTAACTACACCCCAGTGCCAACCAAACAGGAATACTCTCTTTGTGTCCCCTCATACCCGCCTGCGTGTACGCAATTTTAACAGTCCCCGAATTACATGTCAATTCAAACAGAAAGGCTACCCTCCCTGCCTGGTTCGGCCCAAGCCTGTAATTTCTACGAACACCAAGGATTGTTGGCGTGAGCCTGGCGTCCCTTCCCACTGCGTGCCTGAGCACAGGTCTTTTCTAAGGCAGGTGGTGGTAGGTGGCAGGTCACCACAGGAAGGATTTCTGTTTCTGCTTCCTAAATTCTGAGCAGGCTGCCTGGCTTGAAATAGAAGTAGAAGCCTTCCATTCCCCCCACCACACATACACACAGCCACCCTCACCTTCCACCCCCATGCCATCCCTTACCCTCCACCCCCATACCGCCAGCCTGTTCGATAAGTCTACTGCAGGATATAGATTTACCAAGCCAGGTTGTTCTTCAAAGCCACCAATCAGGAGTCTGCCCCCTCAGGCTGTCCCTCCAAGCCAGGGCTCCTCTGGTGGCCTTCCACCAGTCCCTCTGGTGTTCAGAGATGTACTTCCCAACAGCAAGACTTTAATCTATGAAGATTCAGTGGTGAAGGCTGCCATCTGGTGGACAGTTTGGGGTATTGCCTGCTTTTCCCTGATAGATGTTATTCATTTCAAAGTATTTTTATTTTATTTTATTTTATTTTTATTATTATTATTTTCATTACATTTCAAATGCTATCCCAAAAGTTCCCTATACCCCCCCACCCCTGCTCCCCTACCCACCCACTCCCACTACTTGGCCCTGGCCTTTCCCTGTGCTGGGTCATATAAAGTTNGCAAGACCAAGGGGCCTCTCTTCCCAATGATGGCCAATTAGTCCATCTTCTGCTACATATGCAGCTAGAGACATGAGCTCNGGGGNNNCTGGTTAGNTCATATTGTTGTTTCACCTACAGGGTTGCAGCCCCCTTCAGCTCCTTGGGTACTTTCTCTAGCTCCTCCATTGGGGGCCCTGTGTTCCATCCAATAGATGACTGTGAGCATCCACTTCTGTATTTGACAGGCACTGGCATAGCCTCACAAGAGGTCGCTATATCAGGGTCCCTTCAGCAGAATCTTGCTGGCATGTGCATTAGTATCTGGGTTTGGTGGCTGATGATGGGATGGATCCACGGATGGGGTAGTCTCTGGATAGTCCATCCTTTCATCTTAGCTCTAAAGTATTTGGAGAAGATATCCTGATATCTGGAGGAACCATCTTGCTGTCTAGGAACCTCGTTCTCTCGAGGTTCAAAAGACCTTACTGTGGCAGGTTTGTGTAAAGCTGAGGCTATCACATGATAGCAAGGGTGAGAGGTCAGGGGATGACAGCCACCGGGATTGGCACTGAAGTCTTGAGTGTCCCATATGTGTCCTCCTGTAGGGTCTAGCCTTCTCCCATTACAGGTATAACAACAATACGGAAAGGCCTAGCCTGTGTCTTCTCTCCAAATCCTGCCAGTCCCACAGAAATGCTTAGCCCATGGGTTTACCTCGCTGGATACCAGGGTACAGAAACCAAGTGGCAAGCTCCTGCAGAGGCTGCATGACCATACTAGAGTCCTGGGCCAGGGACCTTGAAGGCCCGGGCAGAGGCAGAAAGATCCAGGTCCACATGCACCAAGACAGAGGCAAGATCTTGGGACGCTTCAGAGGAGCCAAGAGTCAAAGCAGCAACGTTGATCACTGTGCCTGTCACCCGCTTCCTACTTCTCCCACCTCTCGCCACCCCCCTGGGGACAGGAACCTACTGTCTAGAAACTTCTCTTGGGAGCAAAGCTGAGGATATAACAAGTTATTCAAAGCCATGGGATCTGCAAGTGCGTCCTTACACTGGGGTGGAACAGAGGACCTACCGGGGTCTTTCCATTCAACCTCCTCCTCAACGTCAGTCAGATTGGTGCCACCATAAACTGCCACAGGCCATTCACCATCCTGGGTTCTCACCCCTATCTACACCAAGGATGCTGCCCTCCTCTGCCCTGAGTCCCCGTGGTGTCTCCCTTCACACGACAATGGAACCATCAGCCAAAGCTCTGATCCTCTTCTCCCCGAGTCGTCCCTTTCTCATGGTCACCCACTCCCTAATCTGATCCAAAGAGCCAAGCCATTCAGCTCCTTATGCCCTTCTCTGGCTACCTGCTGTCTGTGGTCCCTCCTGCTTTGGAGCTTAGCCTGTGGGCGGGCCTGTCCTGTCCTCTGACTCCTCCGTGCTCAGCTGGCACCAACATTTCCATCTCTCCAGCCATTGCAGGGACACCTGCCTCTACATCTCCAACATCTGTACTCCGACCTGCTGAGTCCATCTCTATGCTGTTGGTGCCACCACAGTGTGCCCTTGCCTTGCCTACACTGGGTCGGGGCCTCTCCAGCTGCCCCCTCCTCTGAACACTTTTCTCCCAGAGTCACACAATTCGGAAGGTTGGCCCTTGCTTACACAAAACCACTTCATCCTTCAGTTCCATCCCGCCTTGCTGGCCATCTGAAGTGGACATTGGTAGCCCCTTCTGGCCTCCACATGCTGTGCTCCTAGAACGGGCCCTGCACCCCACTCCTGACAACTGCTTTCTAGGGTTCTGCAGATAATATAAAACCCTCACATCAACAGAAGGCGTTTTCCACATGGTGCGCTGGCCACACCTGCTGTTAGGAAACTGCTCAGACCAGACTGGGGCTACATGATCTCCTCACCTCCTAACCTCACGGGATGGAAGCCACATCAGGCTTGGGGTAGGGTGTGGCCATTCCTGTGACATCCCAGTGCCTGGTCGGGGGGCCTGATGATCTTCGGGATGTAGCATCAGTGGGCAGCAGGAAACGAGGATGAGGAAGAGAACATGGGCTAAGCTGGGCTGCAGGACTCTGGCTGAGGTTCCTGATGTTACTAGAGGCTACAGCTACAGACCTGGGGGTCCAGGGGAGGATGCAGTCCTGCAGCCCCAGTGTGAATACACCTCCCCCTCCCCACCACCTGTCACATGCCTCCCTCTCCCCCACCCCCCATTCACAGGGCCACGGAGATTGCCTGTGAAAGGGTCCCTGTATTGCCCGCCTACCTGATGAGCTCCAGCAGAAGTTTCTCGAGGTGTGAGTCACCTGTGGGGAGAGGAGGAAGTGGGACAAGCATTTACTACAGATCCCCGGGTCTCACCCACTCTCTGAATGTCAGTCTGGGGGTGGGGTGTTCCTCTGTGACCAGGAAATCAAGGACAATGACTTTGCCAAGGGCGAGCAGTGAAGGATGATCGGTAGATGAGAAGCTTCAGAAGATGGAAAGCGCTGGCAGTGGGAAGTGGGTCCTATGACAGAGGTGAGTGGGTAGGGCCAGATAGATAGGGGTGCCTGCAATGATTCCTCGCCTTGAAGGTGGAGTCAGAATCGGAGCTTGAGAAACATTACTGTCACTCATAGGTCCTGGGTGAGGAGAGATGCCTGCTCACAGAATGAAGCCTCCATGTGACACCTCATTTCTGCCTTTGTTGGGGGGTGGCTTGCAACCTAGTCACCAGTCTATGTCCAAGGACAAGGGTAATGGCAGAGCCCAGCCCTCGCTAGCACATCCCTGGGCATGGCAGGATTGGTTTCTGACAGAGGAAGGGAAGCCGGCAGGCACTCACAGCAATCGAAACTGCTGGACAGGACCACATGAGCAAGGTCAAAATGATCCCGTTCAACGGAAGCATGAGAAAAAGACAAAATCCAGGGCTGGAGAGCTGGCTCAGCGGTTAAGAGCACTGGCTGCTCTTCCACAGGTCCTGAGTTCAAATCCCAGCAACCACACAGTGGCTCACAACCATCTGACATGAGATCTGACGCCCTCTTCTGGTGTGTCTGAAGACAGCGACAATGTACTCATATGCATAAAATAAATGAATTCATAAAAAAATTTAAAAAATCCAGTGACGTACACAATGCAGCATACCGTACAACACAGAATCCAGAGGCCACGTACAGAGCTGTCACAGCAGAATGCTGGGTTTTCTTTTTTGTTTTTTTGTTTGTTTGTTTTTCAAGACAGGGTTTCTCTTTGTAGCCTTGGCTGTCCTGGAACTCACTCTGTAGACCAGGCTGGCCTCGAACTCAGAAATCCGCCTGCCTCTGCCTCCCGAGTGCTGGGATTAAAGGCGTGTGCCACCACGCCCGGCTATGCTGGGTTTTCTAAGTCAAGGCTGGGAGGGCATCCTGCAGAACAAAGGGCCCTTGTGCCGTTATAACGAACAGACACATCATTAAACCTGCACGCACCAATAAGCAAGCGCAAAGAGGCACAGTGGGAGATGACCTCCTACCATCAGCTGCCTGAGGGAGCTGGACATCTATGGCCCAGCACCAGGCCGAGCTGGCCCAGAGTGAGTACTGAGTCTTTTGAAATGGGCATACAACTGAGGACTATTTAGTTACAATCTAAATAAAAAACAAACAAACAACAACAACAACAACAAAACAAGCAATATAAAAGTTAGTGTCGGGTCCCACCCGAGCCTCAACCGATCCAAATCAGCAGCCAAACCTAAGATGACTGAGGGGACAGAGCTCTCTGAAGGCGGACCGCAGGAGGGAGAGTCTTAGTCAGATGTTTCTGAGCTTTAACATTGACTTCACGTTGAAAGAGGAGAATCTGGCTCCGTTAGGTAAAATTAAAAAATACATTGTTCAATTGAATGAATTTTCACCTATTTCTCTTGACTTCTTAAAGGTGGCTTCTAGAAACTGTGAAGTCGTATGCGGGACACACGTCACATCTCTTCTGACAGCTGTCCCCAGATTAGGTCACAACAAGCCTATGAGAGAATGCCTTTAGAACAAAACAAAACAAAACAACCCAGGGTGGCGAGTGGACATTCTCTGGCAGGGCAGGCTTTATGGTTTACACCCAAAGACAACTTTCCTTAACAAGGAGCATGAAAAGAGCCGAGGGAGTAACCTGGCCAGCAAGACCAACTTAAACAAGCGTCTAATTTTCACCTCTTACTTTTAACACCTCTGGGAATCTGACACAAAGCAGGTTGTCTGAAGGGCCTCCTGGAAAGCCCTGAGTAACTGAATTTAGTCTGAAGAGTCCCGTCTCCCCCCATCCTCACCCCTTCCCTGACGCCTAGGGCTACACATGCCTGTATATCAAGTGCGGCAATAAATTTGGCATGCAATTAAGATCCAAGATCCGAGAGATAAACCTCTGGGGGGGGGGTGAGGCTGGGGAGTAAAGAAAGCAGGGCAGAAGCCTAGACAATTGTAGGGAAATCTCAGTATGGAAAAAGCAAAGAGTATCAGATAGTGAACTGCTAGGAAAGTCAGTGATAAGGGGAAAATTCAGAAGCTAGATTAGGTAAGCGTGCACTCCACCGAGAAGCACAGGCTGAAAAAGACACTGGACAAATACACACACACACACACACACACACACACACACACACACACACTCCCATAAATTCTAAGTAAAACAGACAAACAGAAAGCACACAAAGTAACAAATTAAATTCCTCTCCTTTTCCCCAACCATCCTCCTCCGGAAGTGCCAGGAGCTGGTAGATTCTCTGGTCATCCGCTGCTGTGTTTTGAGGTGCTATAAGGTCTATGTTGTTGCCATTGCTCAACAATTTGGGGGTACTTAGTCTTAGCTCAGCGCGGTCCAGGTCCACAGAAAGAGCAGCCTCTCCTCTGTCCTAAATAACTGGACGGTCACAGGTTGATAGTGCGGGCGAGAAGGGCCCGATCTCTGTACTTGATCGGATGGGATTTTCTTAACTTGGCAGGAATGGCAAGAAGTAGCAGGCCAGATACAATGTGCCTGTCTCAACCATGTGGATACCAGCCCCCCAGTCATAGGTGGACTGGAGGGCTGTGGGAAGCGGAAACCAGCTGCAGGTCAGCTGGATGGCCGATGGCTGTCACCATGTCTCCACGCCTACAACAAAACTCCTTCTGCCACAAGCTACAGGAAGTCCTGCTTCCCGTAGGAGTAAGGTCAGCAATGATGGGATCAAGTGAGTACCAATTGAATGTGTGAGCTGAGGAAGGTGCACAGGAAGGCCCGTGAGAGCCCACTCAGTTCTGTTTAGCTTGCTGGAGTAGGGAGATCTACGGGGTGTGTGTGTGTGTGTGTCACGGCTGGTACCGCCAAGAGAAACACATGCACACATGGCTGCCTTTTAGGGTTGAGCTTTCTGCTTTGCAGAGCACTTCTTGTGAGCTCCCCTTGCCTTTCACCGTAAATGATATGACCGGGGGATTGGGGGAGGGGGGAGGTCCTATGGAGTCAACCCAGCAAACTGCTGTCTAAATTCGGAGACACTGAAAGTAGATTTCGAAGCTGATGGAGGGCAATGAAAAACCAAGTCCCTTCAAATTATTCTGATTTTTACTGGAAGAGCTACCGAGTCCCAGGGCTTGTCCATTTTGGGTTACGTTTCAAACAGACAGGAGAGAAAACCCAAGACCGAGAGAGTGGGTTCTCAACTGAAGGAAGAAAAAACATCGTCACAGCAGATGGTGTGTGCTTAGGACTTGCTTGTGTGTGGCATGACTGATAACAAGCTACAGTCACTGGCCTGGACATCAGTAGAGCAAAAGGGGGAATGCACTGATTTGTCACTTGTCCTAGGGCTGTCTGCAAACCTCCCAGGACTAGACACGATCAGATCTGCCCTGCTCAAGACCATGAAGAACCTAAACACCAGAGCTCCTGAGAGGCTTTCGGTGCTGGTGGCATCTGGAACCCGACCTGGGAATGATGGGACAGCCACTGGGGCGGTGGGCAATGCAATCCCCATGTGCATTCTATAGGCCAGTGCAGCAGTTTGGCCTGTGACGCATCCACACACACTGGAGCAGTTCAGTCTGTGACGCACGCGCTCACACACCGGAGCGGTGTGATCTCAGTACAGAGACGGGGTGGGAGGGGAAAAGAGCCACGCGAGGTTTCAGTAATTCAATAATTTATTCCTCTAAAAAAGTGTGTAAAAGTATATAGCTCTCATCCACAAGGTATATATGAATGACATTTAAAATGGAGACCTTTGTCATTGATTCTCTTTTATCAAAGTCTTTAGTGTATTGAACCAGCACTGGGCTGTGGTTCTTAAATGAACGCCACATAGGTTTTGTATTTCTTTCCAATTGTCTGCTAGATATAAAAAGAAGCGCACTGCAAAATGCTTGAAGGTAAAAGGAAACAAAAATAAAAAATAAAAAAGAAAGAAAATCAGAACTTCCCAGAAATGTACAGCTTTTACATTAAAAAAAAAAAGAAAAAAAAAAAGGCTCGAGAGATACATACAGGCATGCCGGACCAGCCCTCCCCCCCCCCGCCTCCCTTTTCAAACCATGGTAGGAGTTCTGATTTCTGCAGAGTTTTCAAAATAAAAAATAAAAAAAATAAAATAAAATAACTTCTCACTCTGTAGCAAATCCAGGGCTTGTACATTTCAGATTAATTCTGTAAAAAACTCACAGGTAAAATAATGCATATTTAGGGGAAACATTATACAGACTTTTGCACACAGAAGTACATAATGAGATTTCTTTAAATCTATTGCCATTCATTTATTTTTGCACAAAAACGTATAAATATGTCACCAGCTTTTCTTAACTTAAAAAACTTAAATAAGAGACACCAGATGGGGACCACCCTTTGCCGTCTTCTTTTAAAACTTTTTATAGCTTTTTTTTCTGTTTTTTTTTTTTGTTTTTTTTTTTTTTTCCTTNTTTAAAACTTTTTATAGCTTTTTTTTCTGTTTTTTTTTTTTGTTTTTTTTTTTTTTTCCTTTTCTCTTTTTCTGCGTAGAGTTGGGTTTCTAGGGAAGAAAAGCCCCTGCAGTAAAAACAGCCCATTTAAAAAAGAGAGAGAGAGAGAGAGAGAGAGAGAGAGAGAGAGAGAGAGAGAGAGAGAGAGATAGATTGAGATTGATTCAAAGTTCTGGTGAACTCTGAGAGGGAGCAATCCCAAGTGGTAAAGATTACAAATATCTAGTTTACAGTCCGTCCTCCCCGAGGTGGCTTTATACAAGTTTACATCTCCGTCATCTTACGTTCTTCAAAAGGCCTTGAGGATTTCCTCTCTGATAAGAAAAAATAGCACTGCGATATTTTAAGTCAATTTTACACTGTACACGTTAGATACAAACGGTTTGATATATCAGATTTTTTAAGCTATACATTGGAAAGGCGACCCCCCCAGTTGGTGAGGCAGAGAACAATCACCCATGTACAAGTTATTTCTCTGCTTTCACATCCCCACCACATGTTAATATAATGTTTAAACGTTAGATTATCTCAAGAAAAATACTTTTACAAAATCATATCAATTATTACATTTTTTTCCTTTTCTTTGTTAATAACCAGGGCATGAAAGTCTCTTGGAAGAACTTAGTTTGCATGACTCTCCCACAGGAACCGGGCTCAGTGCCGGGCCTGTCAGGAGGCTCTGGGAAGCCGGTCCACACCCACCACCCGCAAACAGAAACATACGACATAAGGGCTAGAAACAGGGTTTCAAAGTCAACCCTAAGGTCTGGGACAGGGAGTCAAAAATACTTCAATCAGCTGTTAATGCTTTTAAAAAGGCTTTTTTTTTTTTTTTTTTTTTTAAGTCCCACATAGAGGCTCAGCTTCAAGTACTGATTTAACGGCTGAGTTGCACTATTTTTTTTGAAACAATATTCCTATGGTCCAGAAAAAATTCACTGTGTTTGTAACTGGTTTTATGAGCAAACACTTTGGGTTCTGATATGTACACGAGTCCCTTTTGATCTAATGAAAGGAGAGACCTGGCTTTCTGTAAGAATTCTCTGGAAAAGGTATTTCCATGTGACTGTAGAGAGAAGTGATGAAGGCCCTTGCCTCCAGCTCTGGGCTGAGCCTGACCACCGCAGTATAGGGATGCGACCTACACAGGCTGAGGCGACACAGACTGTCTGCCCGGAGTCTACCACTGGGTGGCCTCCCCGCTTCTTCTCACTCCTTTCTTGGCTTCTAGGACAGAGGTATGTACTCAGAGAATCCTACGGTGGGTCTCAGTGGGCTTTAGCTACTGTACCTGGTCCTCAAGATTAGAAAAAACAAAGTCACAAAAAAACTTACAACAAAATGAAAAATAAATAAACAGAATGCAGCTGTCCCCAGACCTCCTGTATCTACACAGGCATGCCATCAACTAAAGCCCTCCTGACAGGAGGGGGGAGGCAGAGGCCCCAGCACTAGATCCTGTCCTGGAGCTGGCTCTCAGTTGTGACACGTCCAAGGTTATGAAGTATGGGTGACCCCCAGGCATCCACCATTGGCTAGAGGATTGCATCCAGAGGGCTGGACAGCCTGGTACTAAACAGAGCCTGAGAGCAGGCTCTTGTGCAAAAGGACGGTGTCTCTTTTCTTTGCCTCTTCAGCCACCAACAGCCGCCACTTCCCGGGGACTGCAGGCTGCACACATCACACATTGGCTCAAGTCACTGCTTATGGAAATGTCCAGGTCCTCGTGAGACACGTCAAGGAGTCACTGTGGCTATGAACACTGCAGAAGGAGCATGAGCCTGCTCAGAAGGCGTCACAGTGCGGGGTGCAGGGAGTGCTCTGAAAAAGGCCGGGCATTTGCAGAGTGGAGCAGGCTCCCTGGCCAAGGCTGCAGGAGGAGCTGAGGCAGAGGGCAAGTGCTTCCCTTCCCGGTTAGAGCATGTTCATGATGGCGTTGTACAGCTGCGTGAGCACCACGAAGTGGACGGGAAGGCAGGAAGTGCGGTCCTGGGTGGCTGGATTGCACGTGAGCCAGGATAGGGCGTTGTACTGCTCCAGCACAAACCTGCCAGGGAGAGGACAGAGGTCAGCTCCTGGGCCACAGGCTTGGGGGGGTAGGGCCCACGTGGCCCACCCTACGTTCCTGCACACCAGCATGGCCACCTCAGGGCCACCAGGATCAGGAAGCCACTGAGTGGAAACTGTCTCATGTTGGCTAGATGCCAAAATGAGAACATACTGAATACTGGATGGTTCAGAATGTAATACTTTACTGACGCTTGGCCTTCCAAGTTTCTCAAAGTTATTCTGATGTGGTCACTGGAAAAAAACAATCAACAGGAGTGGACAGGACATTGCTCACTATTGCAGGTTAGCCTGGCATACAGCTTGACCACAGCCTTAGCCATCTGCCTAGGTACTGGGGTCCTAGGTGTGCACGGCTGTGCTTAATTTGCACAAGGCCCTTGCTCTGTGTTCCATCAGAGACCCTGGGAGCCAAGTTGCTAATGAGGCACCTGTACACTGCCCATTTCCAAACCATAATACATCAGAGAACACTCAGAAAGGCTCAGCTCTCAAGGCACTGGATAGCTTCTACCTGCTTGTTGTTTTGAAGATCCTGTCTTGGGTCTGGGGCGATGTCTCAGTTAGTGATAGAAGGGCTGGTGTGCCCCAGAACCCGTGTACAGTAGTGTGCAACAGTGCACACTATAATCCAATAGCAGGAGGAGGGAAGGGGAGAGGAGGTGGACAAAGGCCAATCTCTGGAGTGCAGTCTCAGGAGAGACCCTGTCTCAAAGAGTGAGGTGGAGCGTGGCTGAGGCAGACACTGGCTGGCCTCAGGCACGTCCATCCACAAGCACGCACGTGCACATCCACACAGCGTCTTTGGAGCTCAGGCTGGACTCTGTGCTTGAACTCAATAAGTAGCTAAGGGTGACTTTCGCCTTCTCTTTCAAGTTCTGGGATTACAGGCATGCACCACTCAATCTTATGCCCTGATGAAAACAGTGAAAAGAGAATCCATGCATTTGGGGTGCATTTCACAACAAAGAATTTATGTTCTAGTCGATCACACATACCTATCTGTGGCAGAGAAGGGCAAACCAAGCTTTCAATGCAGAGCCACTCCCAGGCTCTGCTCCCCAACCTCTGTCCTTCTGCCCAGGGCTGACACCTGCAACACCTCTTTGGAATAGGAAATGAAGTGTCCCTGCACCTACTGTGTGGTGAACTGAGTGCACACACTGTGTGCTCCTGCACCTACTGTGTGGTGAACTGAGTGCACACACTGCGTGCTCCTGCACCTACTGTGTGGTGAACTGAGTGCACACACTGCGTGTTCTGCACCTACTGTGTGGTGAACTGAGTGCACACACTGCGTGCTCCTGCACCTACTGTGTGGTGAACTGAGTGCACACACTGCATGTTCTGCACCTACTGTGTGGTGAACTGAGTGCACACACTGAGTGTTCTGCACCTACTGTGTGGTGAACTGAGTGCACACACTGAGTGTTCTGCACCTACTGTGTGGAGAACTGAGTGCACACACTGTGTGCTCCTGTACCTACTGTGTGGAGAACTGAGTGCACACACTGCGTGCTCCTGCACCTACTGTGTGGTGAACTGAGTGCACATACTGCATGTTCTGCACCTATTGTGTGGTGAACTTAGTGCACATACTGCATGTTCTGCACCTACTGTGTGGTGAACTGAGTGCACATACTGCGTGCCCCTGACGAGTGGGGAGAAGTGGCTATTGCCGTTCTGCACCGCCACTCTGCACGAGCAGTGGTGTCTGTGAGCACCACCCTGTCCTGCACTCCACAGCGGCACGGGGGAAGGAGCACCACTTTCCCACGGACAGCAGCGCCGCCTCGGTCAGAGCTACCTTAGAACATCAGATGTGGTCTTGGAGTCCAGAGGGTGTGGAGCCCGCTGAGAGTTCCTGGCAGGGAGGAGCTCATCCACCTGCGCTACAGAAATGTGGTGATGCAGGGAAGCCTGGGGAGAGAAGGAGATCTTTGTTTCTTTCCAAATGCAGAGCAGCACAGGGAAGAATGAGCATGGCCCCAGCCCAGGCTCCGGCTCCCCAGTCATGCAGAGGCAGGCTGCTGTGTGCCCGAGTCCCAACTGCTCAGGCACCTCCTGGGACCCAGCGCCATGTCCTAGAGGTAAGCTCAAAGCCAGTCTCAGGGGCCTCTCTCTGGGCTAACCCACTTCATTTTGCTTCGTGAGGAAACAAGTTGACTGGTGTGTGCGCACTCAACAGCACACACGTGAGGTCAGAAGACAGCCTGCCCCACTGATCCCTGACACCAGACACACCGGGGCTTGGGGGCTCTCTGACCGACGGGGCCATCTCACCAGCATACCTTGCTTCTAACACAACAGTCGAGCACACGAAACAGCAGTTCCTATGTAACACTGTGTGCCCTGCCACCAAAGCTGGGACAGTGGCCACTATTTGTCACTCTCTTTTCAGTATTTTATCTTTGAAATATTTTAAAACAAACCAAATACTATATCATTTCCCTTGTAGATTTAGGAAGTAATGCTTACAGATGAGAACCTTTAAGAACAGTGTCACACACACACCGAATGTGATTCCTTTGTATCAGCTGATAGGCTATGGTCAAGCCTCACTGATGATCTCAAAACTCTCTCTTCCAGCCTCGCTATGAGCCAAGCTGCTGTGAGGGCTGGGGAGGACAGAGGGGCGTCGAGGCGCTGCAGTCTAGATGTGGCTGCTTCATGCTGTAGGGCTTCTCAACCCCTCTACCCTTCAGATTCCTCCCAATCCCCACTGTTTAATCTGGAGATTCAATTGCGGATGCACCTCCAGGGTGGGCAGGCAGACAGGAGCATCCCACACAAAGGCGGGCACATCGTCAGAGGACACAGAGGCAGACTGTCCGCTGTCCCAATGCAGCAGTGTGACAGACTAACCTCTACGAAGGGGGTGGCCATTTCCTTCACGCTCAGGTGTCAGGTGAGCAAGGCATGCCATCACAGTCTTCCGTGTCTGCCCGTGCCTGGTATCTCTGAGCACAGAGCGACACACTACCGCCTGTTTGTCACCTCCTGTTTGGATACAACCCTAACAGTCCTGGGGAATCTCCCTGCTGCTGACTGACTAGGTGTTCCCAGCTACACTGGAGTATTTCCCACAGGTTAAATGCCACACAAGAGTGGCTCACAGCTCTGCCCACTGAGATGACATGAGTGATGTAGAGCTGGCTCAGCCGGCCCTTCCTCCGTCATGGCACGCGGCTCCCCTCATCTCTTGCTCCCGTCACTGGGCTGGCTTATTCTGTGGCAGGGTTGCTGCGTCCTTCAGCCTTGTTTCAGCTCACAAGTCATGTGACCTCCCACCTCAGCCACCTTCACAGCCGGGCATGGGCATGCCAATTACCTATGTCATTTCTCACATCTGCCAGCATCTGATGGCTGGAGGTGGGTATGCTGTGCCACAGCGGGAGCTCAGGGCTGTCATCACTCAGTCGACTCCCTTATCAAGAGTCCTCTCCCCATGGCTCCCTACCACGGTACACTCTCAAACCTTTCTCTCTCTGCCAAACTGAGAAATGGACCCCTCTGAGGCTCTTTCCACTCTGCACATGTGGGCCTTGTTTTAAGGACATAATCAATAAAAGCCATACAAGGAGGAAAACGCACAGATGTGAAAGGTTTGAATGACCCTGGCTCTGCTCTGTGGAGGACGGCATCAGTGTGCAGCCAGGCAGGACTGTGCTGTGGCTCCCTGGCAGCCATCAGTACTAACTGGGAGAGTCAGGTTGAGCCACATGTAGCTCCCACACTTACATCAGGACCCTGATGGCCTCCCAAGGTTAATGTGGACTCACTTCTTAACAGCAAGTTTGGGTCCTTTTTCTGAACTCCACTCTCCTGTAACTAAAACCTCCTCAGACTTTAAGTGACAAGTGACAGAGGAGTATTAAGAGCCTGTGGCGGCTAAGAGGAGATTTCTAGCTCCAACCAAATGAAAACACATGCCAGAAACTTCTCTTAAACCCCAGCGTGCATCTACTAACCTTCAGGAAGAGCGGGCACTGGTTCCGGGCCTGGGGGCATGACGACCAAAACCACTGCGGGAGGTTCTCCGCTTTGGCAGTGGACACGAAATACCCAAGGGCCAGGGGCTGCTGCTTGAGTTCCTCTGGAGCCTCCCGAGACAGAAGCCGCTCTCCCTGGCTCTGAAAAACAAGGCCCAAAGTGCAATGAGCATCACCAGGCACTAACTGCTGCTTTCATCTTGACTATGCACACTAGTGACAGTCCCATGCCTGTAGCACCTCCCACCAAAGCCCGCTGGGGACTGAGCAAGGTGACCTGGAATACACAGGTCTCTGCAGTGAAGCCAGGCACCTGACAAGCACTATGGAACAGACAAAGGTTTTGGAAAAATGGATACATTGATCCTAGAAGCACAAGCCACCGCCACCCACTCTGGGGCTTTGTGTCACTGCATGCTGAGATGGAGGACCCCAGCATCCTCAGGGGCATCCAGGAGCCCTGGAGTGCACCTGCTCTCCATCATCACCTCCTCTGGTTTAGAACTGAGCACCACAGCTCAGAGTCTGCAGGGAGCAATGCTCCTGCCACCCTGTGTGCTTGCTGTGTGGGTGTGCCGAGTGGGTGCGCCAAGTGTGCATGCACTATGTGAGTATGAGTGTGCCTCTCGGAGTCTTCTGTGCTTCTCTGCATCAAGCACTTCCCACCTATCAGTGACTATTGAGATTTAAAAGGTGTCTTTAGTACAGTAATAGTAAGTGATTAGTTTGTTTTTTAATGTCTCCTATTTAGAGAAAGAAATGATCCTTATTAATTTACTACATCAAATCCTATCAACTCTGATTCTGGACAGAGAAAAATAAAATAAAATTATTCTGGCCAAAGATAAAAAGCGAAGTCAGGACACAGTAGAAGACACACACACACACAGATCCGTGCACATAACCCTCCAACTCAGGAAGAAAGGAGGTCAAGGCGGGGGACCAGACTTGAAGGCAGCCGACCTTGAGGCCTGCTGGGAGACAAAGGCAAATCCTTGACCTCCTGGTCCTGTGATGACCTAACTGGGACAAACAGTTCAGGAAGAGAAAATGCTCAAAGCCTCTGGGAGACTCCAGGCTGAGGGGCTCAGGACTGAGAACGTCCACAGGTAAGGCGTTAGGAATGCTACAGTGAACCGAAGCAGTAAGCACATGACAGGGTCATGACAGGGTCATGGCGGGGTCACCACAGGCTGCCGAGCACCCATCACAGGAATACAAATTCAAACTGCTAGTATAAAATCTGACCTTTCAGTTTCTGTCAAAATAACCTTCAGGGAACAAACAGCTCGTCACCCCCTGGCCAGTAGACAGACAGGAATCTCAGGCATTTACCATCTCTTCCTCCCAGGAGGGGAGCATGGGGCAGTCAGTGACTGAGGGCTCTGCTGGCCCCTGTCACTTCAGCTGCTCCATGACTAAAGTGACTCTATCCTAACCCTTCCTGCTCCTCATCACCCTAAGTGACAGCAGCGCTGGCAGCACTGTCCCTTCTACAAGTCAGTGTACGCGGGGTAGCTGGCACTTGCTCAGGGCGTGACAACACACAGCAACTCCTTACTGACTTAATCCCTCCTCAGAAGCTCAGTCACAGGTACAATCCGGCTGTGAGGTCTGAGTCACAGGCTGGGACAAAGCTGACAGAGCTACAGGGCAGCCCTTGACCCTTAAACCTTTCACTAATCCAAGGCATTTAAAGATGGAGCCAGCACTGGGCTCGGCTCCCTCACTGGCCTGTAGCAGTGACCCGGACACATCTGAAAACTATGCACTAGGTGGCTCTTGACGCCCCTGCAGGCTGTTGCCACCGTGACCAGCACTGTATACGAGAAAGTGCGTGCACACTGGCCGCAGACCGGCCTCACGCTGCAGGGAATTACTTCCTCAGCTCAAGTCACTGCACACATGAGCCACGGGCCTTCCCCTACTGCCTCTCACTACCTGGGAAAGAACTAAGAAGGAGAGGAAGAACATCCCTGCCCTCTGGGGCGGCCGCTCCCACAGCTTCTCAGCCCTCCAACACCAGCAAGCAACAGGCAGAAGCACCTCCTTTGGTGCTGCGCACAGGAAGACTAACTTCCTAATAAAGGGAGCACTAGGAATGCCCAAATGTTTCTTTCCGAATCCCTGAACTCCAAGATGGGTTGGAGAGCTGTGCCCCTGAAACCTGACCCCTGGGGAGAGCCGTGAGCAGTCAAAGCATGGCTGGAGAGGCGGGAGGTTTTCCTGGGCTTGTGGTTGTTCTCAGCGACATCCTTACCCGACTGTGCTGGAAGTGAGAGCCCACACCGATTCCAGAGGGAGAGCCTGGGGAGGGAACCGGAGAGGAGTTGGGAGAGGAGTGGAGGTTCCCGGTCATGAGGATGCCAATGTCATTGTCCATGTCGTCTGGGAATGGAAGGTCTACAAACATGTCATCTAGAGGGAAACACAGGGAAGTTAAAAAATAACCACACTCCACCTTGTCATCCGAGGTTCTGTTAACCTTCAACCCCCCAGGCATGCTGTGGGTACCTAACAGGTGCCCACTGTGCGCAAGTGCCACAAACTGTCATTTGTTTTCTCTCCCGTGACCTCCTAACCAAGTAGACACACATGGAGAAATCACAGCCAGGGAGGAAAGCCCCCGATTCCTTTCAGCCTCTGAAGACAGAGGAAACGGTGAACGGCAGCTCAGCTGTTGCAAGGCCCATGTTGGCACCGTCTAGCAGCAAGCAGACCCCCGCTAGGTACAAGTCAGTAGCTACAGGGCTGGAAGGCTGCTGTCAGGAACCAGGGAAAAGCCCACCCCACAGCAGATTAAAGCAGATCCATTAGGGGGTTCTCTCGGTCGGACTCGCAGGAAATGTGGAAAGAAGAAACTTGAAGGTAAACCACCACACCCAGTTAGTGTGGACAGCTGCCATGAGCCCGTCTGTCCCCACATGACTGGGACTACAGTGAGGCCGTGTCACAGCACATTCTGGGGTCTTTCCCCTCCCCACGTAGTAGGCATGAAGATGTTACAAGTTCAACAATAGCACAAACAGATGCACAAAATGGGGCATTTTATGGCCTATGACTCATTTTGCAATCCTATAAAAGTATTTAAACAATTCCATTAAAAATAATCAGCTCCACAGAGCTGCTCTCTAGCAAACTGCACCCCAGGGTGAGCCAGGAGGCGGCACCTTCACATGACCATGGCCTCCACACTGAGGTCAGCACAGCAGCGCACTGGAGGAATGGAGGATGGGTGGAGGACATCAGCAGACAGCTGCTATTTTGTCTCTAACAGACAGTGGCTAAGTTAATCACCCATGTTCTCTGGTCTTGGTGGGTAACTGCCAACTTAACAGAGTTAGTAAGCCACAGAGAGAATGGAGCAGCCTGGTTTGTTCCCAGTGAGCATTAGTACATGCTTACTGGGGGAGGGCTACCCTACACACAGGCAGTGCCAGCTCTGGGTGAAGGCCAAGATACAGAAAGCGGGGAAGGAGAATGAGCAGCTGGGGTGCCCTAGTCCCTGCAGCCTCAGGGGTGCCAAGCAGTGCCATGGCTTCCTTGCTGGAGTCTGAGACCAGGGGTGAAACAAACCCTTTCTGAGGGATTGTCAGAGGCACAGAAGCACAACACGGTGACACTACAGCTCCTCTCTCCCCATGGTTCCTATGACACTGCTAAGACACAAACACACACACACACACACACACACACACACACGACCCCACACTGCCTCTGCCGCCCAGTGTGCCTTCCACTCACCATTGTTGGGGCTAAACCCATCCTCATTGGGGTAGTTGGCTGGAGCCACCTGGATGGTTGATGATGTCGGGAACACCAAGATGTGGGTACAGGAGGCGTCCTGAGGTGTGTTCAGCTGGGAAGACTGCATATTCAATGCGGTGCTTCGGCCAAACACAGAGCCCATTGTGACAGCATCTAAAAAAGCAGAGCAGTGTCAGGGTGCCTCTGCAGACATGCAAGCCCGTGTGAGGTGTCACGTGTAGATACGCCTCAGGGGGCAGACACGTAAGGCCATGTGAGGTGTCACGTGTAGATACGCCTCAGGGGCAGACATGCAAGGCCGGGCCCAGCTGCTTAAATGTCTTTAAAGTACCCGACTAAGACCACCAGTGACGATCGCCTGACCCTCGCCTCACACTGCAAATGTGGAGATGACCCTGGACAGAGTGAGTACACATCTATAAGTGACTTACCCACTAAGTGACCTGGAGCCCTGACACTGACCTCCTGCATGCTTCCCACCTGTGGTCATGATTCATAAGCACACCGTTCTCAATGACAGCAGCCAATGCTCTACACGGAGCTTGCCAGATACTGGCCTGTGCTAAGCTCCATTCACGAACCTTGAAGCCACCCTGAGGTGGCAGCAAGTGTCTCTACTTTATAAATGAGGGCACAAGTGTCTAAAAGGTGTGTAAACTGCCACAGCTGCAGCTGTGACCTGAGGGCTAAGGAGCCAATAGTCCAGCCACTGTCCTGCTCTGAAGCCTGTCCTTAGACACTGCTGACTTCACAGGAAAGGAGCAGACAGGGTTCAAATCCACACTGTCTCTGACATGGCAGATAGCTTAGTGGCAGTCAGGACGTGTCCGACCCTGTGGCAGGGTTCAAATCCACACTGTCTCTGACATGGCAGATAGCTTAGTGGCAGTCAGAATGAGTCCGACCCTGTGGCAGCTTTCCACAAGCCAGCGCAGCTACCAAGCTTCGGAGCCAAGGTCCCGACGGTCACTAGAGTCACTCATGGCTGCCCTGTGCTGAATAAATGCTCTTCTCTTTGCTCGACTAGTCACCCTCAGCACCCTTCCCGGGGTCCCCCACTGGCATCTTGAGGCTTTCTGCAGGGTGAGCTCCTAAGACCAGGAGACCAGGCTGAGACACACACCAGCCTGGCTGCACCAGCTCACACCCAGGACTTCATCTTTCTCCCAAGCTGTGGCCAACAAAGACAGTCAACTCCTGCCCCAGGAAGACAGATAGCAGATGGTCTCATTTTCTAGGTCAAAACCCAAGCTTCTGTTAGAAATACAAGACTACATTCTACATTTACCCATGGATTTAAGTTTGAATGTACTGGGCTGATAAAATACCTAATTAATGTAAGCGACAAGAGACAATTTACCTGGCATCACTACAAAGGACCCCTGGGGCTCCATGGCAACCAGGCAGGCACTGAGGATGGAAGGAGAGTCTGCAGCAGAGATCCCACACATGCGGCACACATCCTTGAGCTGTTTGCTGATTGTCTGCAGTGAACATTCTCCAAGGAGGATACTCCAATCTAAAGTCAGACACCACAAACACAGTGCTTACAAGTGTGCAGGACGTCTCACATTCACACCTGTCAGCTCTGCTGTGACCCCAAGGGAGGAAGGCTTCCTGTGTTCAGTTCCCTCCCTTCTTTTGTTACATAGTTTCTATCTCACTGGTTAACACAGAAACAAAAGCCTGCTTCTGTAGGCTTCCATCCCCTTTAGGCCCTCTGAGGGCCTGCAACAGACCCTGGCAGATGCAGGTTCTAAAAGCCTTTCAGTGCTGAGGTCTCTATCGGCTGGGCTAGCCTGGGGTAGCCATGTTCCCCCAGGGTCAGATTGTTCTCCTCCCTCTGACCACTGTTCACTGCCCCTAAGCAGAAGCACTGTGTCTAAGCACTGCTGATGAGTCGCATCGCTCGCGCCCCACTGGGCACACAGTGCTCAGCTGCAGGCTTCTCTACAGTCACATGGTTCTTCTTCCCAGGGCAAGGACAGGGCAGTGTGCTTTCTATTTCTAATGGTAGTCACGGGAGAGAGAAAAGAGGCTGAGAACAGGGAGAAAACATCTTCCCACGGCAGAAGTCAAGACAGGTGTGAGCGTCATAATGAGCAACAGGGCTGGGCTCTTCCAGCAAACACTGACAGCTCACTGGTAGACACAGGGGCTTCTGCACGACCTCACCCAGACATGGCTCCGAGAAGAGGAGCCCCAGTCGGCCGGGAGGTGAAGATGTGCTTCTGCTGTCTGTACAGTTCCTCTGGCCACACTCAGGGCCTCTTAAGGGTCAAGGAAGAAGAGTACAGCCTTCCCACAGTCTTACAAGGAGGGGGCCCTAATCACTTCTAAAGCAGTCAGTGACAGACAGCATGCTCACCCCTGCTTCTTTCCTATTCCCCCCCTTCCCAGGGGCCGTGGAGAGCTGGGGCCTTTAAAGCAGGGGAGGGAGGAAGAGAGCCAATCTGACAGCAACGACAGGGGGTTCCCGATGGATTAACCTCCAGGCTACTGAGACAAGACTCATAAGTAAGTGTGATGCTGTTTAAAATATCAAACATTGGGGGCTGGTGAGATGGCTCAATGGGTAAGAGCACCGACTGCTCTTCCAGGGGTCCTGAGTTCAAATCCCAGCAACCACATGGTGGCTCACAACCATCTGTAATGAGATCTGACTCCCTCTTCTGGAGTGTCTGAAGACAGCTACAGTGTACTTACATATAATAAATAAATAAATCTTTAAAAAAAATATCAAACATTTTCTCCCAGTACACAACATCAAGTGTGACTAGAACATAAACACCGCACTGTGTGCACACATGGCTCTGAGCCTGACACTCCAGTACAATCTACCCTACATGCAGTAGCTTGTACGTGGCCTCTTGCTCTCTCGACGGTTTAATTCCATGGAGTCTACAGCACCCGGCTTGCACTTCCTGCAGTCAAACAGTACACTCACTCTAACACAGGGGCTGGCATGAACTACAGTCTGCAGCCTGTGTCAGTCACAGACACAGCCATTCATGAGGTTCTTATGCTTGTTGGGACTTCACACTGGAAGAACTACAAACTGATAACTGCTCTGCAAGAGGAAACTACTCTCGAGCCTCAGCAAGGACACTGTCCACTTTGGGATGCTTGTCTTCTTTTCTCTCTAATTCTTGTATTGAGATTATAATAATGTGATTATTACCCCTCCCCTCGCTTCCCTCCAAACCCTTCCATGTTCCATGCATCTCTGTACACTATATACGTAAGTAATCCTAAATCTAATGTGCTCTGTCCATGTGTTACTCCTGTGTTACCCAAGTGTGTGTCTTCTGGGCTGATCATTTGGTAGTGGACAGTCAACTGCTGCGCTCTTATCCCTTAGCTCGCAGTCTTGTGCACGGCTGAGGCCCCTGGGCTTTGCCCATACACATTAGCATATCTACTGCTGAGCCCATGTCCAGGTAGCCATGTTGATGAGACTGTACCCTGCACCATGATCCCCGCACCTAAGGCTCAGGGAGCCCTGCGGAGGAGCCCTGTGGAGGACTGCAGGAGCCAGGGATCAGGGAGTCTGCTGTGAGGTGTCTCCTAGCCATGCTGCACCCACATGCTATGTGTGTCTGAGACCTCAGGGAACCTGCTGCAGATCCAATGCAGGCCTTCGTGCTTACACAATAAAGCGTTTTACACCCTGAGCTGTCTCTCCAGCCATGAATGCTGCTCTTACATATGACTTTAGCAATCACCGACAATCTCTGATACAAGTTGTCTTAATCCTAACTTTCTTTACTGCCTTAATATTTGATGCTATAAAACCCGTCACTTTACACTAATGAAGCATGCTTCCCACTTTCCACTTAAAATATTACTTGTAAGTGACTGGTTAGGGGTGGAGCTATAGAGTTTAGAACTTCCGGCTTATTTGTCCCTTCATATACATGGCAGTCGCCATCATGAGTTTTGGCCTCTGGGGCAACGTCCTTGCACTGCTCAGCCCTGGTCAAAGCTCAGTCCCCTGCACCTGCTCACCTTTCAGCTCCCCGTGGCCAAGACGCCCCAAGCGGCCAATGACGACTCTCCAGGGCAGAGATGTCATCTGGACAATGCCCAGGCACCACTCCCACAGCTTCTGCAGCCCGACCTTCCGTGCAGACACTTTACTCTTCCGTGACCTGACAGACAGAGGAACAGGAAGGGTCCTACACGAGTCAGTTGTCACTCAGCAGGACACACATTTCTAAGTGCGGAGCTAACAGAAGCTGACCCAATTAGCAAGGGGTCTCACCTGTTAGGTAAAGCAATGTTTACAACACAGGTCTCCAATAACTCTCCATGCAGGTCGGTGCAGGATGCCAAGAGCCAGCGCTGGTCATGAGACAGACAATAGCCCACAAAGAGCACATTGTATTTCTGGCTCGCCTCACCAAAGGACTCTCCCGGCTCTGTCTGCTTGTCTTTGATTGGGGCCAATATAAAGGGAGGGGAATAAAGCTGGATTGGACTGGGCCGCTGAAATGAGAATCAAGGTCATTATCAGCACAAGGCCAACCGAGGTAGCGTTTACAAAAAAACCCCAGAGCAACAGCAGGGAGGAAAACAGGGGCACTGACAACAGGCTGTTCCCACCACCCTCTCTCCAAGACTAAACACACCGCTGGCAATGAGGACACAGACAGCAAGAGTGTATTGAAATGCGTGAACTATAAGGGCCTGTGGCTTAGTTGTTTAAAACATCTGTCAGGAAATAGTATAAGCCATCAATGCTTGACTGAAAGAAACTAGTATATTGGAAAGTAAGAAGAAAGCTGACCAAATATCAACGGACACTAGGAAAACAGAAACTGAAGCCACAGTGAGATAGATCCATTGTGTGTAGCCTCAGGAGGGTCTGGAGTCACAGGCAGCAAACTTGAGAGACTGGTAGACACAGACACAGCTCTAGACCGAGAGGCAGAAGAGGTGCCTGGTGTGCACCGCTGCAGACGATGGCTCTCTTTACAAACTCACCTCTGGGTTCTTGAGGGTCATTTCAATGCTGGCTGCAGGCCCGAAGCCCGTGAGGGATTTAATGTGGATCTGTGTAGGCAGAGGCCGCCTGCACTGGCAGTACACTGAGAACGCCATTGACTTCAAGTATTGAATGTAGAAAACATGTTCATCCTTCATTGTCTGCAGCATGTACTGGCAAGGCACAATCTACGAGAGGCAAGCAAGTCAGTTCAAACCTCACAGACGGCTGGAGAGCAGCAAGGCATGGGCTATGGCTAGGGCGGACAGAAGGGACCTTAACTCTATAACATGTCAAATGTGACTATACCCTAATTCTTCTCAGTGACATAAAAGCTGGACATCAAATGTCCACTAGCCATTTGAAAAGGGTGGTATGGGTATGTCAGTCCTTGAGGACTGTCCCATGACTCTCATACCTTAAAGCTGGCATTTTAGTGTGTGACCATTTGTACAACATCTGACACAGCACGCTTCAGTGCTATCTAATCAGGTGGACTTGGACAAGTTAGGCTGCCAGTCTCTTCTGTTCACTCTAACTTCAGTCCTTCACTCTACAGGACAGCTTTCAATAAAGCGTTCATGAGCCATCTCCACTGTTTAGAAGAGTTAACCAACACTTCATTTAAAGTCTAGCAAAAGCACAGGGAAGCAGGTGTGCTCACTCCCTGCTCAGGAAACAAGAGCAAGCACTTTGGAAAGTGACATTTCAGTGTCTACATTGAGTATCCATTTTTAAAAAGACTTAGAATAAAGAACAATGCACCAGTATGTTTGCTAGACTTCACTAACACCACTGGGGAAAAAAGCACACCAATGTAGACCTATGTGAGCATGGCCAACATACAAGGCCCACTGTGCTATGTGGACAGGCCCAGTCTCAGCACTGCAGAGGTTGGCCCATCAGAAGCTAGAAGCCAGCCTCAATACCACAGTGAGACCTGTCTTAGGACAACAAAGTGTTCTTATGACGAGTGGCCGAGGAAAGATGTTCACATGTTAACTGGAAAAAGAGACCCCTGACCTTGTAATGAGACAAGCACAGAAACACTCTAGGACAGAAATGATGGATGAATCTAAACCATGGCACCCTGAAGGAGCCCTGCTCTCCACAGGCTAATGGATCTGCAACTCAGAGGGCTCGGAACCCTGCCTCACAGCCGCACAAAGAGCAAGCTAGTAGCCAGCGACCTGGAGAATGAACGAGCTTCTCATGTGCTCGGGTAAGTGATCCAGCATCTCCGTGTAGCAGCGCATCAAGCTCAGCAGCCAGAAGTTTCCAGAGCTGGAGTCCTCCTCCGCAGTGTAGGTGAAGGGGTCCACCATGTAAATGACGACGGCTGGAGGGTAGGCATGGCTGTCTGCAGAGTCGGGCTCCGTGGGGATTCCTATCCTCTCCCTCTCTGTAACACTGGAGAGAGAGTTGGGTGTGAAGCTCTGATGGCCAAGATAAACTCTATCGAACAAATCAATCACAGAGCCCATCCAGTCCCCAGGCTACGATCCAATGCATCAGTCACATGTCACATATCAGGCTCAACATTTCACAGACGAGATAGGAAACAGACAGCAGTACAAAAGCCAAAAGTTGCTATGTGACACCCACAACTCAGGGTCTTGGGTTTCTCATTTTCAGGCAAAGGATGCTGGCTAGTAGAGCCTATGCAAATATTCCCAAATTCCCAATTCTGCAAACATGTCTGGACCCGAGTGTGTTTGAACAGAGTACTTGTATCTGTGTTAGTCTGAAATGGGCGTTTTCTCTGACCCCTTTATTAAGTGCACACGAAGGTTTTATAACAAACACCACTACTTAATGAACTCAGTAATAACCATGCTGATTACTGGCTTTCTCTTAACACACCCTTAGAGCGCCACTTGTCACTTCTTATTAGCAAGGACAGAGAAGCATTTGACTGGATTCTGAGAGAAAGTGTGTATGTGAGGTGGAGTAAAGGGGTGTGACCAAGCAGAAGCCCCACTGTGTGACCAAGCAGAAGCCCTACAGTGTGACCAAGTGGAAGCTTTACTTGGTTGTGAGATACAAACACACCTGTCTTGTCCATCCTGTGAGGACTGGGCGCAGCTATGCCCAGGCTCAGTGTCTCCACAAGCCACATTCCCTGGGGTTCGATCTGTAGAGCTGCCCCCCGCACTGGGGTTCTGCCCTCCAACACCACCACTGAATCCTGAAGAAGAGGTAGTGTTCATCTGAGTGATGCCTGGAGCAGAGGCAGCTGAGGAGCCTGGCGGCCCAGAGGAGGCAGATGAACTACTTGCTGCGGGGTTGGCAGAGCTGCTGGAGGTGGGGTTGAATGCACTGCCAGCTGGAGGTGCTCCTGAGCCTGAATTCGAAGGTAAAGACCCAGCATTCCCAGGCGTGGCTTGTCCCTGTGCTTCTGCTGGTGGGCTCTGGTGCTTAGGTGGCATCAGTAGGCCACTGTCGAGCTGCAGAGTGGCTAAATAAGGTGCTGAAGGAAGATAAAAATCATCTTAGTGACCCAGCAGTGTCCCCTGGACACCTTGAATACTGCCACCACATATGAATACAAACTCCTACACAAACAGCTGAGTGCACACAGAACAGCTAGTCAATTCTACACTTGGCTTACAGGAAGAGACAGAAAAGAAATCACTCTTAACAAGCCCCCTTTTCTGATGTCACTGAAAACTGGACCCTTTAGCTGTGCATATGCCCACAGTTTTGACTGCGCCACGAACATGCATCCAGTCACATACAGTGCACATGGATGTTCACCCACAGTCATAGAGTGCACATGGTCACCCACAGTCATACAGTGCACATGGATACTCACCCCCAGTCATACAGTGCACATGGATGCTCACCCACAGTCACACAGTGCACATGGATGCTCACCCACAGTCACACAGTGCACATGGATGCTCACCCACAGTCACACAGTACACATGGATGCTCACTCACAGTCACACAATACACTGTGGCTATGCAGCTCTGCAAGTTCTGAAATTTTCTTCAAGCTTAAGCAGCTAATGTTGAGGAATGCTGCTGTTTTCAAAACGGCTCTAAGCACAAATAACTCCAATAAGCAAATTTAAAAACACATCACATAAGATGAGGATTTAGCTAGGCTCAGTGGCAGAGGCCTCAGTGCCAACACTCAGAAGGCAGAGGCAGGTCTACATAGTGAGTTCTAGGTCAGCCAAGGCTTAGACAGAACCACAATGCTGCACCTGCCAGGGAGGGAGAAGACTTTCCCACTGCACGGCACCAACTCTGCCATGCAAACCCTTTCCCCTTACCTAGGTGATGGCGGCAAACTTGAGCATAAAGTTTGAGTCTGGAATGATTGTCACTCTCCTCACTGCTCCATGGCTGGTTAAACCACTCGCTCACAAGCTCCTCAGTCAGCTTCTGCGCCACGGTCTTGCCCACACGCATGATCCCGTCACGGAGCACTTTGCAGATGGGCTTGTGCTGTCCCAGCCGACACATCTGACAGCAATGAGATGGTCATGACAGCAGTCACCCCACAGAAGCATGCAAGCACGCATTAGCAGCTGGCCTTCCCTGACAGACATCATATCCCTGAAACGGTTCTGTCTGTCAACTCTGGGTGTGGTCCTCTAAAGAGGCAGAGCTGCTACAGCACCATGTGTGTGGACCACTCTCCACGAGTCAAGAAGCTACCAGGGTACTCACAGGGGGTGGGCGGAGTTCATGGAATCAGCTCTAACAAGGGGGTCCCTGCCTGGCCAGGAAGAAGGGACCACATCCCCTTACTGTAGCTGCTGAGGCGAAGGCTCACTGTACTGCTTAGCTTTGGTCAACTTGACACAAACCTAGACTAATCTAGCAAGAGGGAATCTCAATAAAGGAATGCTTCCATCAGATTGGCCTGGGGCGTTTTCCAGATTATTGATGGATGTGTGAGGGCTAAGCGACTGCAGGGAGCTGGGTGGAGGATGCAGAAAAAGGCAGCTGAGCAAGCCAGAGAAAGCCAGCCAGCAAGCAGCGTTCTCTCATGGCCTCTGCTTCAGTTCCTGCCTCCAGCTTCCTGTCCTGACTTGCCTCCACAATGGGCTGTAACCTGTAAGCTAAGACAAACCTTTCCTGCTCATGTGGCTTTTCATCAGTGCTTTATCACAGCAACAGAAAACCCAACACTCCCAGAGGACACTGTCATGAGCAGGAGGTCCTACTGCCTGCAGCTCCTTCTTAGCAGGGGTGGTATACCTGAACAGACCCAGTGAGCCATGAAACTCTGGATCAGGCCAGAGGGGCATTCAGAAGGGAGACAAGTTGTCTGGGATAGCTCAGTTGTGACTGAACAGTGTTTTGGGTAGAGAGCAGGCAATGGTCAGAAGTGACAGCATCCAAGGGTTCATGCTTAACAGACGCCACTGGTTGTATGTGAGCATCCCCTCAGCTGACGTAGTCCCTGTTCAGCCAGAGTGCGAGCTCTGTTCTGTCCTAGAGGGTAGCTGAAGGTCAGCTAGGTCTTATTTGCAAACACTTCTGCAGCACTCACAGGTGCTAGCCAGCATCCTAACTGCTTTTAGCAATTATTGATTTTGTTTACGCCATCAGCACCCTGGTACTGGGCGGGCCTTGGCGCTTCAGCACAAGACTGAGGAGTCAGGCCTCTCACAACTGAAGGAGCTTACCCACTAGAGATGCAAAACTACCTTTCTGTTTCAGATAGTAATATGGCTACCAAATTTTCTAATCTACCAAAGTTTATTATTAAGATGAATGTAATGTTAAAGCACAACAGAGCATGATCCATTAAATTACCCTTCAATTCTGAGATTTTCAAGGTAAATGTTTTAGTAGCATTTCCTGGAACTCTTACAGACAAAATGGAAACAAAATGTGCACGTGCCTCCCATGTCTCCAGGGCCCATGACCCGTCCCTATTCACTCTTTAAGATCAACTCCAGGTTCGTTCCTTAGTAACAGCCAGAGGCAGCCCCATAGCAGAGAGGGAGCCCCACAGCATGCTCACCTCGTATACAGCACTCAAGTCCCTGAAGAAAGTTTTGGCTCCTTCGAGCAAGGCCTCATTTTCTGGACACACCACAATATAAGCAACATCACGGTGGCCCCCATAGGGCTCCAAGAGCAGCCTCTCCCAGAAGGGCAAGGAGAAGGGCGAGATGGTCAAGAACTCCTTGTCGTAGCCCACCAGCAGAGTGGGGATGGGCAGTGGCTCAGGAGACTCTTCGGAACCTGGAAGACAGTGCTGTTTAGGAAGGGACAGGAGTCTCTTCCCGTGCTGGACAGCTCAGCTGTCCCTGACGCTCAGACCCAGGTGTCTGAGCTATGGGAACCTGGTCCATGCTCTATGGGCCTCCTGCTATTGTATCAGCTCACTAAATGGGCCCCAGTGAAGAGCTTCACAGGAGTCAGACCATCTTAGAAAGGGCCATGGAGAGTGAGGGTAGAAGGTAGCAAGACAGGTTTACTTAAGAAGCACACTGCTTCAGCATGCTTGAGGACAACAGGGATCCTGGCCACGGAGCAGGAGGTCGAGCCAACCCTGAAGCCCAGTGACAGGCACCATGGGCTGAGGTTGTGCTCCTTTAGGAGGAAGAGCAGGGAGGCCAGGCCTTGTAGCCACCAGAGCACAGAAGCACAAAGGAAAGTCCAACCCCAAGGCCTGCTCACCGTAGGTCCCACGCCCCGCCATCTTATGGAACTGCTGCCAAGTGAGCGGCCCCTGCACGTGCTGGATGTTCTCCCAGGTCCTGCCTGTGCGCTTCTTCTGGATGGCATCCTGCAGGAAGGGCTGCAGGGACAGCAGCATGCGCACCACATCTTGGGATGAGAGCATGCTTGTGTCCAGCACTGTGGCAGGAGAAAAGGGCAGAGGACAAGGATGTCAGGGCAGCATGGCCCCTTCTAGACGCCATCCAGGGTTTCTGTTCTAGGAGATGGGCAGCATGGAGCCAGCCAAGAGGAAGGCTCTTCCGAGTTAAAGGGAAGCACCAGGAAATTGCTACCAAGAGTAAAGAGAGAAGCAGGTTGCACTACTGGAAGCATTCAAATGAAAAAAAAACTGTGAAAGAAGAAGTTCGAATCATATAAACCTGTTTCCAAGATCTTTCAGAAGACAGGGAGGCACAGAGTTCATTAGTTACCACGTTCCTTTCATTTACACATCATCATTTTGAGGATAAGGGAACAAAAAGGAAGAGACCAAGAAACCCCTGTAAAATAGCCTTGGGAAACACTGAGTGCCTTAGAGAGAAAGAGACCCTGAACTACTCTCTCTGGACAGCTCTGAAATGTACCTACTTCTCCCAACCCTAAAGCAAGCGATTATTTATTTTCTCTCCATTATCTAATTATTTCTTTTATTAAAATATCTTAAATTGGGGCTGGAGAGATGGCTCAGCAGTCAAGATCACTTATTCTTGCAGAGGACTGGGGTTCAAGTACCGGCACCGACATGGTGGCTCAAAACCATCTGTAGTTACAGCACTGGGGGGAATCCTCTGACCTCTGTGGGGACCAGGCATGCACATGGTGCATAGACATACATGCAGGCAAAAAATCTCATACACCTAAATCTAAATTTACAAAGTTTTATCATATGCATGCATGTGTGCCTGCATGTGGGTACCAGCACAGGAGTGTAGGTGTCCAGAGGCCAGATGAGGTCATCAAATAAACCTCCTGGGGCTTCAGTTACAGGCCTTTGTGGGTACTTTTATGTGGATGCTGGGGACTGAACTCAGGTCCTTTACTTGGGAGTACAGGTGCTTTTCATTTTTCTCCTGAGGCAGGGTCTCACTATACAGCCCTGGCTAGCCTGGAACTTGCTCTGTAGACCAGGGTAGCCTCAAACTCAGAGATCCCCTTGCTTTACCCCTGCAAGCACATGGACAGGCCCCTGGCCACTGAGCTGCCTCTCCAGTCCCAGTTGCTCTGTTCTGTTTGGTTTCCAGTTTTCCCAGATCTGTCCTCGGGACCTTCTCTCCCTCACCCTACCCTCTGTCAGAATGCAGACTTCTGTCTGCCTTCCATTTACCTTCACAAATGTGAAGTCACTATCGTTTTAAAAATACCTTCCATGAATGATTATCTTTGCTGCTCTTTGGATGAAGCCTCTGCCCCACGGTGGCCCTTATTTCTCATGCTTCTCAGTTCCCTATGGGACATGAGCACTGAAGAGCTCAAGGCCACTGCGAAACCTCAGTGTACTGCTACAGTGTACCTGCTACAGTGTAACTGCTACAATGTAACTGCTCAATATAACTGCTACAGTGTAACTGCTACTACCTGCTCAGTGTGACTGCTACATTGTAACTGCTACAGTATAACTGCTACTACCTGCTCAGGGCAGCCCTGACCAACCACGGAAGGGTGGGGGGTCCCTCTGCCTCATGTCCTGTCACTTAAAATTTGCTTCTGAAGGCTTCCTATGTGCTTATTTAATATGCAGACAGATTACAAAGTCCAGGAAGGCAGGCAGAGGCCTTGGCCTTGGTCTCTATACCTGGATGGATCCAGAGCAGAGCAGAGCTGCCCAACTCCAAACACTGTTGTCAAGTAGAGGTAGGTTTCCCCATCTCCCTACAGTGCTAGGCACTGAACCATGGGCTTCGCACATGCAAACCACAAGCTCTACTGCTGAGCTAGACTATGGGCTGATTGGCAATTTAAAACAGCTCAAACCCCTGGGATGAGCCCCTGTAACCACAACAAAGTCATATGTGGTCACACACTGAGAAACCAGAAGGAGAAACTACTCAGGACTTGGGTGGCCAGTTTCCGGAAGGGAAAGGATCCCATAGCACTGCACACCATAGGATGACTGACCCCTACAGGCAGAACACTGACCATCAGTTCTACACACTTGGCCACTAGCTTCCACCAGCACCAGCTGTTTGGGATGGGATGGCAAGGTCTCAGGAGGCAGTTACCTGTCCTCCAAAGCTTCAGCAGAAGGCAGCCCAATTCCCAGGACAGAGGACACAGCCAGAGTCCTCAAGGCAGAGCAGACATCCCAGCCCTCACTTCTGGTCCTTTGGCCATCATGTACAGCAAGATAACTTCTACTCAAGTCTGCACTCTGCGACACCTACCGTTGCTGTGTGGCCAACAGTGTACAGTGGCACTTCTCACCAGAGCCTCGTCCACTTTCCCGCCTGTGGGATTATCCACGTATTGCCTCCCCTGTTCCAATGCATTGAAGCACTCTGTCCAGTAATCGTTGTTATCTGCCTGCACACGGTCATAAGTCCAGCTCACACAGGGGAGTGCATGGCGACTGTTGGAGGAGATGTAATCCAGGAAGCTGAGAGAAGCAAAGGGCTGCGTGTGCTGATTCTGGAGGAGAAGGAGGAGGCTTACGGGGGGCTCTGGGGCTTTCCGGGTGCCCTCCACCTGAGGAAGCAAGGTGGACTGGCAGGAGGACTGGCACATCATCAGGCGTCTCTCTGCAGCTTGGCCAATGTCAGAATTCTTCCCAAAAATATCCAGCTCATCTTCGAGGAAGAGCCCCGAGTTGTAGCCAAGTTTACGGTTCACGATCGCACTAAACCCACAGGTGCAGCGGTACTGGTCCTCCTTGGAAGAATCAGGGATGTACAGCCCGACATCTGCCCCTTTGATGTTCATGTTGCAGGCACAAATGCAACAGCTGTCAAAGTTCCTGTCCTTGAAGACATTCATCACAGAATCTGACAGAATGAGGGTGACATAGAGACTGTGGGCCTCAGGAATTGGCTGCATGGTGGCAGGCTCCACAGAGTTAAGGGGCCTTGTGGTAGAGGGGGTGGAAGCTGGTGACCCCTGATCTGTGCTGTCATACTTCACAGACCCTTGGCCACTAGCAGTGCCCCCACCTCTGGGAGTTCTTGGAGTCCTGGGTGTTCGTGGTGTGGGGACAGAGAACCGAGGGGTAGCTGGAGACGGGAGGACTCCGGCTCCACTGTTGCTGGCAGGGGCAGCGCTGTTGAGTGTCACAGGCGTGTTCATCTGTGGTGTGTTCAGATAGTCTGGGTCTGCGAGGCTCCCGACACTAGGCACGTTGCTGCAACAGACACAAGTTAGCAGTGAGGGGGCAGTGTACAGAGGCCCCCTGCACACCCCACCCCACAGCCCTGCACACACACACACACACACACACACACACACTCTCCACACCTTGACCTGCTGAGGAGCCGTGGGGAGCCTGCGTGGTAGCAGGTATGGAGGAAGCTGTGTGAGGAGCACAGAGTGCAGCCTAGACAAGCTGGAGCGCTGCGAGGCTGGGCTTGCATCCACCCTGCAGCTACATCTTTGCCATCTTTGAATCTGAGAGCCTGCCTGTGCACTTGGAGGCTATGATTCTGTAATGACACTGAAGTAGCTGTAACCAAACACACATTCAGATGTGGTGCTTTCCGAATTCAGAAGGCAGCAGCACTGTGTGACTGTTGTGCCCATCTGTCTGCCCTGCACAGGGTTTAGTCACTCAGCAGTCACTGAGAAAGACGTACCAAGAGGTTCCTAAGGATCCCCTTTCGGTTCTCTTCATCCTTCCATGTTACATACTATACACAGTCACTCTCATTCCTCACACGGACAGGGCTTACCTCATAAGCAGTGACAGTCAGGCAGAAAAGGAGATCTCGTCTGCAGTGTTTGCATGTTCTACCATTACAAAACATCTCAACACACTCCCATGGGCCCGTGCACTCGCAAGTCATCAGGGACAGCAAGTATTTCAGTTCTGATGACTTGACACATGAAGCCTGTGCTCCTCAGTGAGCTGCACACCCATATTACTTACACAGTCATTGTCCTGTAATCTTTTAGGGCCTGCACCATTGGCCCAGGTATCCCAGGTATCAGGCAGTATTTATATAAACCCTGACATACAAGGGTTTCTTGGGTTCAAACAAAAGCTGATACAGAAATTCAACAGTACAATAAATAACTATCTGAACACTCACTGGGTTCCTTTAAATTTTCCTGGTTAACAAAATTCTAAAATGATTCTGCAGTTTGGACCAAAAAGGATCCATGATTGCTAACTGAAAATCTAAGTACTTCACTTGTTCCCTAGGTAGAAAACAGCCTCATTCTTGGCTGTTCATTAAGAATGGACTGAAGACCAATCTTATGTGAAAAGTGGGACAGTCAGCAGAGAGACAGAAGTTGGCACGCCTGCAGCATTCCTGAAGCAAGCATCAGCAAGTGTCCCGAGTGTGACAGACAGGTGAGCCCAACAGGGTGGGCACAGAGGAGTCCAGCGGGACCCTGACCATGCAGAGTTGTGCCGCCTGCTCCGTAAAGCAGCTCCAGGACCCCAGGGCTAATTTTAAATGAAGCAGAGCTAACAACCAACTAGCCACATGGTAGGGGTCAAGGCATCAGACCACACCGCATCAGATCGTGTGGACAAAAGCACCTTCCTGTAAGCACAGGCTCCACAGTGCCACCAGCCTAACCTCAGCTGCAGAGGGCACAGGGCAGGAGTGATGGGTATAGTGACAGCCCAGAGCATGAAGACTACCAGAACCTGTCCAGAGAGTCTGGGGCTGACGCTCCACAGCTAGAGCCCAAATGGAGTTTGGCAGCAGCCAGGCCAGGCACTTGCAGGACAGTGGCACAGTCCTCTCCCCTCCCCACCGTGGTCTGCTGCCACCGGCTGCTAGAGCTTTCCCAAAGCTCCAGGGAGAGGGAGCCCACTGTAAGGAGTGGAAGTCCCAGGTACAGCACCCTTCAAGCCCACATAGCTTTTTTAGAAGGCAGGGCTGTTACACGCCATGGTGGTGCTAGCTCCCAAGTCCAGGGCCCTTCTGTCATTTTTTCTACCCAGTTCCTCATTCTGACACTATGTAAATTGCTGGCGTCTGTCACAGACATGTGGCCAAAAATGAGTCCTAAACTAGAAATTTGTTTTACTTGTTCCTAAGGCTTATCTTTGTATTAGTGGTTAACATTTTAATATAAGACAATATACATATTGGAGCTCCCTGCCTGACAACTGTCCCTAAGAAGGGACATGTACTGGAGCCCACTCATCTCCACAGTCCCTGCAGTGAGACCGAGCGAAGCATCTGCAACCTGCACTTGCTTGCTTATCCATGCACACATGCATGTGGCTCAGGTACACATTTGCATCTGTACTTTATTTTTACTTTATCTGAGTAAGAGGTTCTTTCTTTCAAAGAAAGCAGAGTCTATACACTGTTGATACAAATACTGTTTCTCCTGCAGGGCAGGACAAGACACCCAAGTCACCAGCCATGTCTATCTTGACTTTGCCCAACCACACCTCAACCTGTTACTGCTTTACCTAATTGTAAAGTCCCACACTGAAATCATTACCTTACACAGATCAAAGCTCCTCCCACTACCGACAAATACCAGCAACTCCAAGTGTAGATTCTATGGCAAACACCAGCTTGGAATCACACACAGCTCTCTGAAATAATCTTAATTTGTATTAAGATTATTATTAACAGGCAAGTGCGCGCGGGCACACACACACACACACACACACACACACACACACACACAAAGGAAACTTCATTTAAAAATAAATACACAGTCCTGCACAACATGGTCAAAAGGAAACTAAGCAAGCAAGCAGTCTCAGAGACTGAGCCACTGTTGCCCTGGGATGAGTCTGAGAAAAGAGTGAGGTGGTATCACATATGGTAAGGGGTAGGTAAAATCCCGCACATACTTGTAGCCATCTCTGATGGAAGAGGCTGCAGGGGGCATGGGCAGCTGTTCCATTTTAGGAGGAACTGCCCATGAGGGCCGGAACAGACAGGCGTCAGGTGTCTTCAGGGGCAGCAGGCAATGGCTCGGCAGCGTCTTCAGCGGAGCAAACATGGAGGATCCCATGAAAGGCTGGAACTGCGGCACTTTGTGCACATAGGAAAAGTCCTGTAACAATGAAATGGGGCTGGTTTAATGCTGGCAAACTGGAGCCAGCCACGGTTGCTCAGTGCTTCATAAAACCCAGGCACAGAACTGACTGTAATTCAACAGTTTTCTCCAACAATAAGTAAAAAGAAAAATCTGGTGCCAACACTGTTGGTGGAGTGACTTCTACTGACGAACTCTGGTTTCAATGGTCCTTATGCACTCGTGTGTGGGGCCCACTGAGAAGCCACCCAACCCTGGGGAAGCCCAGCCTGGTTATTACCTTTATCTCCTCTGGCTTGGGGCTTCCTAAGCCATCTTCCACTTCCATCCTGAACTCCGTGAGGTGTGTGGGGACCATGCTGACCACAGGACTCTCCATCATGCCCAGTGCAGTCACTGTCTCTGAACTTACTCCATCTTTATAGTTCATCACAGGAGAAAATGCAGGGTGCTGTTCCAATGATGGAGGGGTGGGGAACATCCTTTGCAAGTCTGCAACTGCTAAAAACAAAATAAAACGTGTGTTTTAACAGCAAGATTCCTCAAAGCTGAGACAAGTAGTCAGGCACAGCAGTGTCCACACAAGGCTAACTGAATGTCAAGACACAGGTCACCCCCAGGCAGCCACACTCCTGAGCCTCCCCTCTCCCCAGGGCTGTATGGCATGGTGCAATGCTAATGCAGTGAGCAGGGTCTGCAGAGCTTGTACCTTTCTTCCAGTAACTGACTCGGATAAAAGTGAAGGAGAGGAGTCAAGAAGAAAGTGAAAGCAATCCAACTACATTATGTATTATCAATGTCGATCTTTGTTTGCAAATGTTTATGAAATAGTAGAGAAAATAGAAATGATTTAGAGCAAGGCTGGATTGGTGGGACTGAGTCAGTCTTGCTCTCTGGGGAATGATTTCACGCTGTCTCTCTAGACTCTACAGGTGCTGTCAACAGGGCAGGGCACACAGTGGCCATCAAACAGTTTACAGTCAGAGTCTAGCAAGCCAGTGCACACTCCTGCCTTCTGTTCCCAGCAAGGAAGGAGGAGGGCTTAGGGAACCCTGTGCTCACAGAGTTAGTATATCCAATGACAAACAGTTCATGAACTGGTGAGAGGCTGACTCTCAAAGCAGGCTGTGCCTAATACAATGCAAGGGGAGGTTACCAAGCATGGCCGCTAGGTGGTGCCCTGTGTTTGGAACTAGGAGTTTATGATTATTATTACTTTTGATATCCCCATTTCCATAGCTAATGCCTTTCTTAAAGCCCCAACATTTAACTAAGCACCTAGCCCTTAAGCAGGAATGAATACGCAACAATGAACTTGATTATGCAGATTGTGCCCTGGCTGCTGCCTCGGGCTGCACACTCTCTAGGGTCCACACCCGCCAGGCAGAGCTTGGCTATGGCTGGGAGAGATCCTTCCTCAGGGCCTCACCCACCAGCTAGCAGCTCGTCTCCTTAGATCTGTAACTTTAAACAGGCTTGTTTCCCACCAGGACAAGAACACTTCCAACAGCTCACTACAGGGCGGGGGTCACAGGCAGGTATATATATATATATGTATATATATATACACACACACACACACACACACACACACACACACACACATATTAGGATTTATAACTTGAAAATGCCTGCAAGTAAGAAGGCCAGGCAAAATAATATTGGAAACTCTATACACAAATTACTGACTCTAAAACAGGCGAAAGGTCTCCAATCAAATCAATGCATTTTATTTCAAACAAAGGGTAAGATTACTGTAGGGTACAGGCTGACTCGAGAAATGTGCACTGTACCTCTAACATGTCCCCAAGCTCAAGAGCAGCAACTCTACTACTTGAACATGGCATTGAGGCAGGATTCTGAGAGTCAGAACGGTATGCTTCAAACTATGGCAAACATTTTACCAAATCAAGGCTTTGGAGGAGGGGTCTCTATCTGGGGAGAGACAGAGCCAGCGAGATGAGGGCAGAGTGAATGGGAGCGGCTTGAAGAAAAGTTGAATAGGGAACAGTAAAACAACCTGTATGTTTCTGGAATGGACTAACTTTTAACTTAATGGTGGCAAAGCCTTTAATCCTAGCAATGTTGCAGCCTTGGGAGGCAGAGGTTGGCAGATCTCTGAGTTCAAGGCCATTCTGGTCTACACTGCAAGTTCCAGGGCAGTCAGGGCTACACAGCGAGACCTTTCCAAACAGCAAAAATATTACAGAAGCTGGAGAGATGCCTCAGCAGTTAGGGGCACTGGGGAGATGCCTCAGCAGTTAGGGGCACTGGGGAGATGCCTCAGCAGTTAGGGGCACTGGGGAGATGCCTCAGCAGTTAGGGGCACTGTCTGCTCTTGCGGAGGGGAGGACCCATGTTCAGTTTCCAGCACCTATATACATGGCAGCTCACAACTGTCTGTACTCCAACTCCAAGGGATCCGACATCCCTGTCTTTCAAGGGAACCTGTACTGTGAGCAAGTACACACATACACACACACAGACAGACACACTCACACAGACAGACACACACACACAGACACACAAACACACACAGACACACACACTCACACAGACACACACACACAGACACACACACACACAGACACACAGACACACACACAGACAGACACATACACACACACACTCACACAGACACACACACACAGACACACACACACAGACACACACACACAGACAGACACACACACAGACACACACACAGACAGACAGACACACACACAGACACACACACACACACACACAGACACACACACACAGACAGACACACACACACATTCTCTCTCACTCATTCACACACACACACACACTCACGCAATTAAAAATAATAAAAATAAAATCATATTAAAAGTTAAGACACATAAACAAATAGCTTTGTTTTAAATTTCCTGTAAGAAACATGGTAAGTTTATTTCTGCTGAGGCCACCTGTCTTACTAATGCTATAAAAAGTCACAGTCCCATGTTTTCAAAGCCTCCAGCACCCTGCTCACTTCCACAAAGACAAGATAGAATTTCCGTTGCCACAGGCAACTTTAAAGTGCTCTCCACATTCTTACCATCAAATACTGCTAAGGGAGGCCCTACCATCAATGCCATTCACACTGTAGTAAGTAGCCTCACCCTGCACACTTACAGAGAAGGCAGGGCTCAGGTGAGCGCCTGGCCACTGCATCTCAGCACACTGGAGTGAGGTCAGCACATGGTGCCCACCTCTCAACTAGGAGTGCACTGCCATGAGAACGGTGCTCAGACACATGCTCTAAGAGCAGGCCCAGGCAACTGTGCACCGGGAAAAAGCAGCAAGTCTGGGAATCAGACACCAGGCCTCCACGGAGCCTGGCCAGCAAGATGCTGCTCCTAGAAAAGGGCGTGGGCAACTCCATGCAGGACTGAGCCCTGCTACTCCTTCCTCTCAGCTGCCTCCCGCCCTCCCGCCCCCTCAAACCACTGGCTTCCTTCTGAGGGTCCTCCTGGCTCAGAGCATAGAGCAGAAGCCCAAGCACAGAATTAAACAATCCGAATGGTCCAACAAACATTTTGTTTGTTTTGTTTTCTCTTAAGATTCATTCTTTTAAAAAAAGATATAATTTTAAAGAAATTCATAGGCAAATGGTCTGCTCACTGTATTGATCCTTCATTGTTACATACACAAATTAGTAATATGGGATCTTTTCCTTTTACCTGTATGCATTAGCTACAAGTGGCTACTGGGAATTCAGAACATAACAGAACTGGAACAAACTGACACAAGCTGTACACACAACACACAATTCTAGAGCACACTGGAAGCGCTCTATGACTTCTCTTTCTTGGCTACATTAGAAATGGCATGTGATGCATTCATTTCCAGAATTCCTTCCATGGGGTGTCCTAAGTAGATGTACAAGTGTCACCCAGATTGCAGTGGCTTTGATTCCGCTGGGTGGTGCCCTGGCAGATGTTATATTCATAGCTCACCACAGTCAGAAAGGCGGAGCAGAGATGAAAATCGCTGTGCTGCTTGTCCTGCTACAGCTGAGGGAGCACTGGCTCAGCACTGTGCCTGCGTCTGCGTCTGTGCCTAAGTGTGTCTGTGTCTGTGTGTGTGTTTGTGTGTATGTGTTTGTGTCTGTGTGTGTGTCTGTGTGTGTGTGTGTGTCTGCCTCTAGCCCTCCCCACCCTCCCATTACAGATTCACTTAGGTCTTGCCTTGGATCTTGCTGGCTCTTTGCTTCAGTGCTTATTTTAACTCATTAATGCAGCCTGTACTTTTAGCATCAGATGCAGAGTCCACTCTAAAGCAATCGCCTTTTAAATAAAAATGAAACACTAGTGCACAGTCTAAGGACCACCCTGCAGGATGTAGCCTTGGCTACATCTTCATACGCTGTGATGTCTCCTGCTGTATTCACTCATGAAGAAACAGAAAGGACTGTCTTATTAGTACACGTAAAAGCCCTCGTCTGACCGACCCTGTAAGTCCATGTTTCTTTCATGTTAATTAAAACCCCTACAGTGGCTGGCTGGCTATCACTATCCGTTTCCTCCCATGGCATGCTTGAGTAAGAAGCTGTGGATCCACTTACACTGTCATGATCCAATCTCTGCACATGTCCCACTTCTACATCTGAGTCAATCAGACTACATTTACGGGGTCATAAAACGTTCTGACTCGTCTTGACATGGCGGTTTTCCCCTCAATTTGTTCTCAATACCAGTCGAAGAGAACAAACTGGAACCACAGGGTGATGTGCAATGGCCTGTGTCTCCCTCAGGGTCTGAAGGGGCCACCTTGACTTTCCTCTCGCTGCGAGCCCATGTTTCCTTCAGGTAAAGACTACACTACTGGCCACCCCACCCCCAGCCCCCAGTCCCCGTGTGCATTAGCGGCCTCAATGAGAAACCTAAAACTGCATGACAAGTGCTGACAAACACTCATTATCTGTAAGTCGGTTAGAATGCTGAAAGCAGAAGCGTTTTCTGTAACGTGCGAGTAGCATTCTCTGACTTAAGAGTGTAGCTTGTGATCCGACAGAACCTCTTGCCCTCTAAACTGTGGCTTCACTGAATCTGAACACAAAGCAGAGTGACATCAAACGAGGATGGGCTCTGTCTGAGCAGCTGCCTGCCTTCTCAGAGGCTCTAACGTCTTAAGTTTCAGTTCTCAATGGTGACCATGTTGGCTTAGCCTCCTGCACCTACTTGGAGGATAAGGGCCAGCAGCTCTTCCGTCCTTCCCGGGGGGGCGCTCCTCAGTCCCAACAGTAGGCATCTTGGATGAGCGGAGAGCAGGGGACACGGCCTGAGAACAAAGTTGCATGGTTAGATCACTTGAAAGCGCACACCTCTGACACTTTAAAAAACAAAGCAAGCACGTCCTCATGAAACTCCCAGAACCACCTCCAGACAGCTATGCGGGGAAAACACAGCATCTCCAGTGAGAAGGTGAGAGAGTCTGTTTGGCACAGGCCTTCAGGTACAGGCCTCCAGGGCAATACCAGGGCAGCTGTGCCAACATGGTAGCTGGCCAGGTATTCCGGCAGTTACTGGCTGTGGGGCTGGCTCTTCCTCCGTGGGAAGAGGCAACTAAAACAGTGGTCCTGTGCTCCCCAAAGCTATCGGTTTATGTCTTATCATTCCCATTTAAAAGTTAACCTCTGTTTTCACAGAGGCAGCTCCATCTAAGAACCTCTGAATGCAGACAACTGACCAGTTATTCAAAACAAGGCAATTTCCTTACTAGAAAAAAGTACCTTTAAGATCTCAAATAGGCTGGTTACAAAATAAAGTATATCCAATAACATAAAAGAAAAGATCTTGGGACGGTTAAGAGTACTGACTGCTCTTCCAGAGGTCCTAAGTTCAATTCATCACATGTTGAACTCACTTCTGGTGTATCTGCAGACAGCTACAGTGTACTCATATACGTTAAATAAATAAGTAAATTTAATAAAATTTAATACATTTTAAAAAGATTTGATCTTACAGACCTAACACCTTTTATTTATACTTACATTATATACAGCTGAAATGTACATTTAAATTCAAACACATCTGACTGCTCAGCCAGCTGCCTCCCTCCCTCCTCCACTCACTAGGTAAATCAGTTTTATCAATAAATGCTGGAGGAGAAATCAAAGAACCTCTTATTTCAAAGAAATAAAAATTCAATTGAAAACATCTCCTTTGTGTTTAATATTGCTTAAAGTATATTCCTCAAAGAGTCATTTCTTCATTAAGGCCAATAGTAATGTTATGACTTGTACAGGGAATGAAGCCACAGGCCCAGAGCAGAGAGCCCCATCACCATCGCCGTTCGCCGTGGCCAGCAACTACGCCCTGCACGGTCCATCCCAGCGCCTGCCTGCCCTTCCTGCTCCATCTGCTTATCCTGCTCCATCTGCTTGGCTGACTGCATCACCTCCCCTCCATGCTTTACTCTCATCAGCACCAGAAGTTCCCAACATGTCGGCCCTCCTGCCCTCCACCCAAGCTCACCTGTACTCATCTTCCTGGTACTCAAAAGCGGAACTCTCCAAGGCCCAGGCCAACAGCAAGGGAACAAGTCACCTCTCCTTGTCACCTCTCCTAGTCGTCTCTCCTAGTCACCTCTCCTTGTCACCTCTCCTAGTCATCTCTCCTAGTCACCTCTCCTTGTCACCTCTCCTTGTCACCTCTCCTTGTCACCTCTCCTAGTCGACTCTCCTAGTCGTCTCTCCTAGTCGTCTCTCCTAGTCGTCTCTCCTTGTCACCTCTCCTTGTCACCTCTCCTAGTCGACTCTCCTATTCGTCTCTCCTAGTCGTCTCTCCTAGTCACCACTCCTTGTCACCTCTCCTAGTCGTCTCTCCTAGTCACCTCTCCTTGTCACCTCTCCTTGTCACCTCTCCTAGTCGTCTCTCCTTGTCACCTCTCCT
>NC_034612.1:8543171-8565406 GCF_900095145.1 Mus pahari | reverse complement strand
CCTCTCCTAGTCGTCTCTCCTTGTCACCTCTCCTTGTCACCTCTCCTAGTTGTCTCTCCTTGTCACCTCTCCTTGTCACCTCTCCTAGTTGTCTCTCCTTGTCACCTCTCCTTGTCACCTCTCCTAGTCATCTCTCCTTGTCACCTCTCCTCCTCACCTCTCCTAGTCGTCTCTCCTTGTCACCTCTCCTCGTCACCTCTCCTAGTCGTCTCTCCTTGTCACCTCTCCTTGTCACCTCTCCTAGTCGTCTCTCCTTGTCACCTCTCCTTGTCACCTCTCCTTGTCGTCTCTCCTAGTCGTCTCTCCTTGTCACCTCTCCTGTCACCTCTCCTAGTCACTGCTGTGCCCTTCTCTTAACAAATAAATTTCTTGTTTTCTGCAATTCGGACTTAAAAACAAGAAAGTGCACATGCTTCCCCAAGCTCCACACTCATCAGAGATCTGGAAGATCTGGAAGGCCAAGATCCTCCTGAGCCCCCCTCTGAGGGAGCAGATGGGCAGGCTGCTGGCCAGTTCCCAGGGGTAGCTGCTTCCCCCTGCTGTCCAATCAGGGCTCATTCCACACTCACTCAATGCCACGCCCCTCCTGACGCACAGTCTTCCCCATCTCCAGGCAAATCCATTTGTCAAGGCCTATGTTACCTCCCTCATCCTCAGGAGCTATATACCCGAGGGTGCGCAGGTCTGTTGATTAGCCACGTCTGAATTTAAAGCTAGAACTCTGATCCCTACTTAACCCAGAGCCTCGATTTAAACACTGCTGCCCTGCACTTTAATGGTCAGCATCCTTAGATCCTGGGGTGGGGCTGAACTCACCAGCAATACATTTGTCGGCTGTTTTACCTGGTTTGTGTTTTTAGCATAAAGCCAGTAATTTAATCAAGTATGTCAATTTGTTAATTACATCGGTTACCTGTTACAAAAGAACTGATAATCAAATTGTTTGAAAAGTTTATGTAAAATAGATGGAGAGGAAGATTAAGTAAGAAAATGAAAAAAAAATGAACTAAGTTCTTTGAAAAGAATGTGTCTTATTCAGCTGTAGTATCCCTAGAGACAGTGAGTGCTAATGTTTGCCCAGGGACAGAGATGACAAAAGGAGGAGCGCACAAACTTCCTGGTTCTTAGCTCGGGTAGCTTCCGAAGACTTCTAATTCACCCTTACCCTGCAATCCTGAGTCTACACTCCACTTCCCAGCACAGCACTGTGACCATACACTTGCCACTCGGTTAGAAGGTCAAGAAAAGTTTGCACATTATTTGGAAAAACCTCCTCTAAGGAAAATGTATTTCCATAATATTCAGGAGGATTTATTAAAATAAAGGTGGAGGATTTTAATATTTACAACTATGGAGGACAATAATGTACAACACAGAGCAGCACTAGTGAACGGCACTCAGAACTTCCAAACACAGGAGCCTTTCGAAACCATGTAGTTCCTAGAAGGAGAGTCCCGAGTCCACTGAAGCCAACTACGAGGAAACGACGAGGGACCAAGCATGGCGGGTCTCACGAGTGCCACTACAGCAGACTCACCCCAAGCTCGTCATCATCAGAGTTATCAAAGATGTTGTCTAAGTCGTGCAGGGAAGGTGCCAGATCTGTCACCTGGGTAAGGCTCCCAGAGCCGGCTCTGCCAGCAGCGCTGTCCTGCCGGACATCTGTGAGAGAGGAGGCAAGGACAGGGTGAGCAGGCTCCTAGACGAGGGAGGGAGACAGGGAAGGACATGGACTGGACCTCGGTGAACAAGGTCTGCTGGGAATTCCCTCCCTATGTCCTACTTAAATTTAGACACAATTATTTCCAAATATGCTTATCAGCTTTGAAATGAACCAAAAACAATCCAAAAAAAAAAACCTATTAAAGTTATGATCAAATTACTGCTATAGTACTAGGAACATAATCTGAACTTGAGAGGAATTCCCTTTGCATTTTACTTTAGCAACAGTCCAAGTGAGGGAGTAACAATGTACACACCTGTTTTAGTAGCAGAACTGAAAATAGACATGGCATTTTTCCCATCAGGCACCGGCGTGGAATGACCTGGTGTAGTGACATCCTTGGTACCAAATCCATCCTCTGACTGTGTAATAAATTCAGCCAAACAAAACACATGAACAGCAACCCAAAGTGTGGGATATGAGGGAGAACACAAAGAATTAGCGCGTCAAATGGAACCTGTTATGAGCAGTGTGGGAAACCATGGTCTATGCAACCAAAGGGCATCAAAGGCAGGCCCTTGCTCTGCATGGCACAGAATCGACAACGCCCAGCTCTCTCAACCCTCTAGGTGTTCTTAGCGACTCGGGGATGCTGGTGGACCTTATTAAGGACCTGTCCTGGCATCCAACGCTGTCTTCAGTACTTGTACCGACATTAAATGATAGCCCAAGGCTCTGGGTCTACACAGACCCTGTGCACTGTCCCCTCTACTCTATCAGCCTCTTTCCCTGTACACTGTCCCCTCGACTCTATCAGCCTCTTTCCCTGTACACTGTCCCCTCGACTCTATCAGCCTCTTTCCCTGTNTCTATCAGCCTCTTTCCCTGTACACTGTCCCCTCGACTCTATCAGCCTCTTTCCCTGTACACTGTCCCCTCGACTCTATCAGCCTCTTTCCCTGTCAGCCTCTTTCCCTGTGCACTGTCCCCTCGACTCTATCAGCCTCTTTGCCTGTACACTGTCCCCTCGACTCTATCAGCCTCTTTCCCTGTGCACTGTCCCCTCGACTCTATCAGCCTCTTTGCCTGTACACTGTCCCCTCGACTCTATCAGCCTCTTTAATTGCCATCCTTCCTACTCTCTCCAGAATGCTTCCTTTGATGGCTGCCGCTGCTGGCAGGCACACCCAGCACTCACTCTCACGGCAATGGAACCTGAGCGGTCCCCACTGACAGGCTATGGCAGTGCTGATATGGAGTCAGAGAACACACAGGCACAGCTCTCAGCACAGTGAACATAAGCACTTCGTAAGAAGAGACACTGCCCTCGACACTTTCTGCTTTACAGTCTAACTATTTTGGAAAATCTTTAAACGACATAAGCAGGGAGCACAGGCCAACGGTAATTAGCATGAGAGGAGCCATGCACGGCATAAGCTACAGCCTGGAGAACACACAGCTTCCTTTAGGCTCGGCCGACTCTGAACACAGGTGAGCCATGACATGGAGGAACGGAATGCTGCTCCACACAGCAGTACCAAGAGCATGGGTATGAGGACAGAGCAACCAGGCAGGACTACCTCAGACCTTCTGCCTCAGGACCCTCCTCCACACACGGCAAACGCCAAGCCCCTCGGCTGCCGGACTTGGGCTAAGGGAAATGGTACCTTGCTCTTCTTCAGGGAGTCCTTCTCCGTCCCCTGCTTGCATTTCTTATTTGCTGTGAAGATGTACTTTATGTCACCATCCTCAAAGGTGTATGGGTCGTTGACTTCTCCCAGAGTGTCTCCAGGCTGCTGGGACAGAGGTGATGGGTCGAGGAAGGGGAGAGGCTGCACCTGAGGCTGCTCATCCTGCCAGATTTTGAACCTCTTGTTAGGTTGTGCTAAGAGTCTAAAAGGGAAAATAAGTGACAATTGAATAAGTAAGTAAGGTGACACTGTCTTTTTCAAAGCAGTCTGTGACTTTTACATTTCTTTTTATTTGCTTTGTGTGTGTGCATGCACATGTACCATGTGAAGGTCAGAGAGCTGGCACTCTCCTTCCTGGGGATTAAACTCAGCATCAGGCATCGCCAGTGCTTCTGTGGACTCAGCATGGTGGACATAAAAATGTCACAGACAAAAAAGTCTCCGTCTGCAGTGCTGGTTCTCAGTGTGCGTGCCTGCTGAGCCTTCTTGCCAGTCCAGTAGTTAGCATTTAAAAGGAAGTTGAACCTCAACACTGAAAAAACTAATACATTTCCAGTATCGTGTTTTTGTTTTTCAAGATCGTAAGCATGATCAGGCAGAGCTATGGCAGCTTTGTCAGTCCACGCCCAGACCCTTCAGAAATGACAGGTCCTGGGCACACACTTCCTAGACACACACTCCCAGGACACCAGCTCTGGCTCCTCAGTCAGCAAATGAGCACAAGGGTGCTTGTCGGTCACCTGCGCTGGGGGTCAAAACTGTGAGTGGCTCCCAGGCACAGAGAACACAGCGTCCAGACAGCTGGCTGTGCAACATGGGAAGTCTCTTCAAGTTACACTCTGGACTAACAAACTTAACAGATAAGTGGATCCATACTGTGTATCCTAAAATGCCAAGCATATAAACACCATCACATAGCTAAGTCTCATACACTCCCCATGGGCACAAAGAGAGAGAGAGAGAGAGAGAGAGAGAGAGAGAGAGAGAGAGAAAGAGAAAGACAGCAAAGACAGGACAATGTGGGTGTGCATCCCCTTCCCTCCCACAGAGGGAGCGAGGCGAAGCTGCCCGCCCCATCCCCAGCCCAGGACAGGCTCACCTTTGCAGGGCCGTGCTCTCGGGATTCAGGTCCAGGGCAGTGTCAAACCTCTCCCCCTGCAGTTCTGGAGGCCGGAACTCAGCATCCTCACTGGACGGGAGACGAAAACTCTGCCACCACCTGTCTGACGACTCGGTGTGTGAGGGCCTGAGCCCACTGTACAAGGCTGTCTCACTGGCCTCTGCCATCAGAGGCAGTCTTTGGCCTACGAGGACAGTTCTGTCCTCTATAGTAGACAGCTGCTGAAGGTCCAGCCCATTTCCATAGAGGGCAGGGTTCACAGGGACAGAAGGTGGGTCCAAACTCTCTGCCTCCTGACCTCGTGGCTGAGGGCTGAGTGTGGGGGGCAGAGGGGAGATGGGGGAATGAGGAGAATCCATAGGATTCAGATTCATTTGCTTGCTTGTATTTCTGGAAGGCACGGCCATTTGCTTATCATACTTTCGAGTGTTCGGCACCTCCAAGGAGGCGTCTATCCCTGGCAGCCCTAGCTTCTGCCCAGGCGCATCCTGCTCCACGCATAACTCTTCGGCCACCGAGGGCCTGTGGTGAAAGGGCACCAAGGGTCTCTTTTGCAACTTGTCTCCTTTTTCTTGTCTTTCTGTGGTTTTGTGCTTGGAAGAAGCAGGGGGTGGTAAGGATGAAGATGATGGCAGTCCTGCACTGAAGCCTGGCTGAGAGATGGCAGGAGGTCGGCTGGGTCCTACTGCACACCGTTTTAACAGTTTATGCCTACAATGAGAGTTAAAGTGACGTTAACACACACCCAGTACAGATAATGGCGGGACTGTGACATCACATAGCAAGCGTCTCTGCTAAGGGGATGACTGACACCTCTGAAAGGCTCCAGAATTCAATATGCTCACAAGCACTAAGATAAAAGTGCCTGACAGGAAGTCAAGAACCACTCACATATAAGGTCAAGCAGGTAAAAAAAAAGTGGACTTGATGCGAAATATAACTTACCACCCTGCTCACCCTAAACCTTGCTGGTCAGACAGGAGCTGCACACCCTACCCTCACTGCCTCTGGAGACTGTGAGACTAACTGAGCAGAGAGGGCAAAAGGAGACATTCATTTTCTATCCTGACTCTGATGGGAATATGCAATGGCTTAACTGACTTGTAACAGTGCACACTGGGGATAAAATCGCCGTGCCCCATCCTCCGAAGATGGTGAAGCCAAGAGAAACCAGAGCGCCTGACAGGATTCATGGCCTACTCAGTCTTGCCCCTGAGTGTGCCTGGGAAGGGGCATGGGACAACTGTCACCTTCAAGCACATGTGAGAACGGGCTGGAGCTCTGAGTGCATGCACATGCGTGTGAGCCCCGCGGCACCTTGGCGAGGATACACGTCTGTGCACACTGCTTGGCAAACACAGGCCTGAGGAACGGCTTGGTCAGGATCGCTAAATGAAGCCAAGTTGACTATGCGCAGCCAAGTTCCACAACAAGTCAGTCTGCTTCTCCGTCTGTAAATCGCTCCAGGAAGACTACATGCCCTCCAGTGGTGAGCGGTGACTCTGAGGCCACTTGGGTGGAATTAAATTACTGCTGCACTGAACTAAATGATGCCCTCATGGGCAGTAAAATGGATTTGTGTGCCACGATGGGATGGTTTAGTGGGACAGAAGAATAGCCGCCCTGTTCCATTCAGCCATTAAATAGTGAGAGGAGTAGGCCCTTCCATACGATTTGGCAATCCTACAGTAGATAATCTGCAAACACTCCACTCAAACTGTTTAAAAACTAAATAATAATAATAATTAAAAAAAAGCAAAAGCAAAAAGAGGCTGACTTTGAATAAGGCTATCAAGAAGAGTGAGGGCAGAGGTGTGCTCCATGCACCAAGGGCACCGCAATCAGGTCGCCCCTCTCCAGTCTTCCAGGGGTTCATTTCTAACTTTTTATACACACATTGGAACTTTCCCCAAAAGAAGCAGCCGCACTCATCTTCTGGCAGGGTTCTTACGCAGACTCTTCAAAGAAAGGATTTGTTGTAACTGTGTAAGCTTCTGACATTGCCTCTTTCAGCTCCACAACGTTTAAGAGCAGGAATGTGCTCCGCACTGAGAGAGCATGTACCAAACCCCCAGTTACCAAGGAGCCTGGCCTGAACAAAGGGGGAGAGAGACCTTAGAGAGGGGCGTGGCCAGCAGTGGGAGGAGGAGAGCTAAGGTGGAGCCACACAGGAAGGACTTGGGGAATAAGAAGCTAGCTAAGAACTAGAGTAGCAATCCCAGAGCACAGAGAACAAAACATTATTTACTAAATAAAAATGACAATAATTCTTTAAATGTCACACTAATAAGTAAAACAATGTTTCAAGAAAAAAATCTAGATTGTAGAAAAGGTCAGGAAAAAGAAAAAAGGCCCAAGTCAAACTGACCATAGTTTATACCTCACATCCTTTAAAGGTGTATGCCCCGCCTCCAACTCCCTATAGCTAAGAGTCAGTCAGATAGAGAGATGGATGGATGGATGGATGGATAGATAGATAGATAGATAGATAGATAGATAGATAGATAGATAGATAGATATTCAGCTACTGCAAACTATGCCTGCCCTAAGACAGGAGGCGAGCTGAATCAACTCAGAGAGGACACCGAGTGGACAAAGTCCTTTATGAAGCTCCACAGCAGGCCAGGCATGATCTAGGTGGCTGAGGGAACAGGGCTGCCCACTAAGACAACACATGGTAAGAGTATGGGGCCAGGGAGGCAGGAACACGGGTCAACATTCTTTTCTCCAAGTCGATGGAAAGAGTTTGCATTCCCTCCCCTTGTCAGTCCACTCTCACTCAGGAACGCCTGAGTCAAGAAGTGAACAGTTGATCGCCTTCTCAACAGACAACCCTCATTCAGGAAGGTGCGAGGAAGCACATGAGAAATGTATGCTTCTAGAACTCTAGACCCATAAGTGGAAGAGCAAGGCCTGTCATAACTATCTGCTGAACTAGGAGATAGGTTTACCTCCCCTAAAAATCGTAAAAAAAAAGCCGTAGAGGCCCACGGCAGTGAGACAGGTCCTGTACTACCACACAGTGGTGGTGCTAAGTCAACAGTGGAAAGGGGAGGGGCCATGCAAACACCGCGAGCAACTGAGACACCACTATGGCTCTTGGGGTGTTAGCAAACGCCTCGACTCTAACAGTAACAAAGATCCTCCAGACAAAGGAACTCAGGGTCACTGGCAAAAGTCACTTCATCAAAGTTCTGTTGACTTCAGCCAGCCAACATTCAGTCCTGAACTCTGAATCCTGGCGATGAAACACGACTTCGTGGGAGACAACAGATTCCTTCCTTCTGTACTGGAGGACGTTTGGAGGGAAGACTGAGATGAAGCGGTCCGTGCGGCGGCCGCGGCCGGCACTGTCCCCGCCAACGCCGCGGCTTTTCCGCACCCACCTGGAGCAGGAGCAGCTGACTCTTTGGGTTGGGTCCACAAAATCCCAGGCAGCAGGACTGTGAGCAGGCTCTTCCTCCCGAGTGGGCGTTGACATCTGGCTCCTCCTAGGAAAGGTACAAAAGTGACTTTGTACACACATGCGCTAACTCATTCTGCTACAGACAAAACATCTTTTCTCCCTTCAGGTGTGAATCATTTTTACATAAACATGAATCCTGCTGATAAAGGAGTTCAGAGTAACTGAGGAGGTACACGGCCCGTCTGCTATACCAGAAGCAGTTCAAATGCTCCTGCTCAAGCTCATCTTACACGTGCACGGACAGCACGGACAGCACCCACCCTGTTGCTGCCTTTTAGAAAGTCACTTCTGCCTACAGGAGCAAGGCCTGAGTCTAGTACCACATACTTACATGCAAACTTGCCCACTCCCATCCTTTACACACACACACACACACACACAAACACAAAGTCATTTAACATTATGTAAGAATTTTAAAATTACTGTTAGAAAACATCTACAAATTATACTCAGGTATGCTGTAAATCGCCCTGGAAGCGCCCACATTAAAGGCGATGTTCTAACCCATTTAATGTCATTAGTAACAAGCCGCTGGAAACAAGAAAAGAGGCAACGCTCCGACCGACCCCTCGCTCCCAGCAGCTGATGCCACAGACCTGCCGGGTGGCCCCATGGGAATCCTTGAGACAGCCTTTCTCCCTTCCTGGGAGCCTCGGCTCCTACTCTGGCCCAGTAAGAGAGGGACGCGATCTGTCTGTCACAAACAGCAGAGGTGAGAGGCTGCTTGTGAGTAAAAGCGAGGACAGAGAGAAAGAAATCCTAACTGAAATACTATCTAGGCAGTGAAGACAGAGGAAAAGTATTTGTACTAATTGTTCTGGAGGAAATAAAATATTTTCTAAGTGATTGGGGGCAGTTTTCAAGTCTTAGACTATGATTTCCCATACAATTATTTTAGAGTTTGTCTAGTGTATCTTCAGTGGCCTATTCTAGAATCAATTCATCTGAAAGTAAATATTTAACATCAATTTGCTGAAAGTTTGACCCAAAGGTCAGCTATTGAACCCACACATAGAACTCTGAACAGTGCTCTATTAGGAGAATTTGTTATTTCTAAATGAAAAGTTATTAGTAAGACAAGTACCCATATGACAAGCTGCAGAGGTGACTCAGTGTTTGAGAGTGCTTGGTCGGTACCAGAGGACCTGAGTTTGGTTCCCAGTACACTATGATGCCATGTGCTGGAAGCCAGCACCTCTTTTGGTCCCCACAGGCCCTGTTTTTAAAATAATAATATTAGGGGCTTGAGAGACGGTTGGCAAAGGGGTTGAGAACACTGGCTGCTCTTGCAGAGGCCTCAGGGAGTTTGGTTCTCAGAACACTAGTTCACAACCATCCACAACTCCAGTTCCAAGGAATCTAATTTTCTCTGCTGGCCTCTGTAAGAATTGGGCATACACGTATAGACAAAATACCCACATACATATAAATGTACAAGAAATATGTTCATAGAGATAGACATACAAGACAGACACACACATACATTCAGACACATACACATACACATACGTGTATATCACAGACACACATGCACACATACATAGTTACACACATACCTATATGCACATCCACAGATATACACACATGCTCACACAGTCAGACACACATGTGTATACATACACACAGACACAATATGAAATAAAGCAGACAGAGAGAAGGCAGGACCACAGCATCGTCCAGGCGTGCACTGCTGGTAAAAACCCAAGGCCAACACGACTGTCCAAGTTTGTTTCCCTCTGTAACCGGGAATCACTCAGAAATCTGCACAAAAAGAAGTCCAGACCCTGACTGCCACCTAACAGTCAGGGTAAAGCTCTGAGCTGTCCCTGTTGGCAGATGTCACATCAACAACGTGTTAATTCTTATATGATCAAGAACCTGAAAATGATCCAAAATATCTAAATCAGGTAAAGCAATGTTCTGCTTTATAGCACCTTTGTTTTATATCATATTCTACTGAGCTTAAATCATAAAAATGACAATTTGGAGATCTTTGGGTTTGGTCACACAGTTGTCCATGTGACTGACTTTCCCTCTTCATCCTGCGGTCAGGGAGCTGACAACCACAGTACACAGCACGTACTTAGACTGGGCTCTGTTGAGGATGCACTCCCTCCAGACTCGACGGACCATGTGACTGTGCAGCTTAGGAGGGGTCTTCCTTGATCTCTTCGGACTGTGCATAGTTGTCATCCCTCCATCTTGGGAACCGAGGTGACTGGCAGCACTCTGCACACCTCCACTCTCTCCTGGAAAGCAAGCACAATTAGAGCATCGGGACTGCCATGGGTGCTTGTGGAACATAGGCTGCCAAACTCACATCTGTGAAGCTCTGTCTCTTCACCCAGCAACATCATTATTTGCAGTGATGAGAGAATTCTCCCCACAGCTCTTCCCACACATACCAACCAATACCAACACCAAGTTGTAGCCTGGGTCTGTGGGATTCTCTGTGTTTTCCCTAAGGCAATAGACATGATAAACATGCACACCACTTGGGAAGACTTGCACAGCAACATCTCACCCCATGTAGATGCAACCTCACTTATAAGGAAGAGATCATAATTGTAATATTAAAAACGCAACATTCATTACTTGTCCTGAGTTTAGAAACTAAACACAATCGGTATATTTGGGAGCAGATCGAGCAGCAAAGGCAGCTCTGTGCTCACTCATCTAAACAGTTGTGTAATAAAGGCACACTGTACACAAGCAAGAGAAAGAATTCATTGGCACACTGGTGTCTGGAACTGCTTGCCTTACTCCCAATGTGAGCTACCAGAGCTTAGCATTAAATCACGGAAAGGGGTTGTCTCCAAGAATGTTTCCCTCAAGTGCGTCCAGTTAGTCTGTCCCCGTTGATGGCTGACCAATTCCTTCTGGCCAGACCCACTGTGACGGTGCAGGGGGACCGAAGTTCTTCCATTCCCATTCCAGACACTGGCCAGTCTAAAGTCAACTCCATGGCTCTCTCTTATTTGGCTTAATACACTATCATATAAACTAAAAATGACAAAAGTTTAAAATATTCAAAATACTGACAGAGAGGGTCTTTGATGATCACTACAAAAAATAAAGAAGTATTTTCTTTTTCAATTTAGTTATAATAAAAATCAATCAATGGCAAACTGTTTTTGGAAGAGACATGCCAACGCTCTGCTCTGGGGAAGAACGAGCTGACCCATAGGTGACACACATAAAACACTCGCACCTAATCTATGCCCAGCTTCCTGATATCATAAGCCATCTCTGAACTACGGACACCACCACATAACTGCTTGTAGATTTCCAACCAGAGCAGGCTGACTCCAGCCAGGAGCGTTAATACAGGAGCCCTGTCCCTCAACAAAGTGAACCAAACTGTTTACTCTGCAGCCAAGCAATCTCTCCATTTGGGGGAATTGGGGGACTGTGAAATGCTTAATTCCGAGAGCAGATCAGTAGAGACTCAGCGCCCACTCAGAGCTCCTCACGCTAATCTAACACTCTCTTACAATGCAGAGAGAATCACTGCATACTTGTCCTTGGGTAGCGACTGTTCGCTAGGCAAAGGTTCCAACTCTCCCTGGTCCAGGGCTTCTTCTGATGGTTACTCTGACTGTCCATGTGACTGGACTAGGAAACACCTCCAGGGCATCATGTCTGTAAGGCACCTCAAGAGACAGTTCACTCTGACTAAATCAAAGGATTAACCCTTCTAAGTTCACTGAGCAGTGGTAAAAGGGCCGGTGGGACCTGCTGGAGAAAACAGGACCCTAGGGAACATGTCCTCAGGACTGCAACCTGGCCCTGGCCACCTGCTCTGTGCGCTCTTTACTCTGTATCCAACAAGAGACTGAGAATTGCCTCCCACATCTTCCCACTCCTATACTGCCCTCTCTGAATGCATGCGGCCGAGCAACAGGGAGCTTCCTCTGTGGCTGGGAGTCACACAAACCCTCTTCCCTACGAGCAGCGTCTCTCTCAGGCATCTGGCCACTGAGACACAAAGTTCATATCGTATTTGCCACTGTTTTTATATAAAAGACCAGGAACAGGCTACTCATATACAGTTTCCTGTTCATGTACAGAAACATGGGGGGCAGGTGAGATGGCTCAGCGGGTAAGAGCACCCGACTGCTCTTCCAAAGGTGCAGAGTTCAAATCCCAGCAACCACATGGTGGCTCACAACCATCCGCAACAAGATCTGACTCCCTCTTCTGGAGTGTCTGAAGACAGCTACAGTGTACTTACATGTAATAAATAAATCTTTAAAAAAAAAAAAAAAAAAAAGAAACATGGACATGACCAGTGACAAGATCACACATATGTGTTCAGAACTAAGGAATGCACCGACACGATCCATAGACTAGAGACTAAGGTGGCTCAGGCACAACTCTGAGACACAGCCACTCGGCCTTCTCACACTCTACCCCTTGCCCATCTCCACCACTTCCTCAGGGATTCTGCAATGCTGATGGTGATCCGGGAATCCTTCCCAGGGGCGTGCTGGGTCGTACTCACCTATAACCACCTGCTCTGGGGAGGTGGGAGGCGTCAGAGGCATCCCACAGTTACTGGGGTCTTTCACACTACCAAGCCCCTGCTGTGCGACTGTGACGTGCCCTCCGGCACCAGCACCACTCTGAGGAACAGGGATGTCATTCTGAGAGACCAACACGAAAGCCGAAGGGTAGACCATCCGGACGCCACCTGTGAGGAGAGATGACAGCAAGGACCAGGCTGAGACACTGACGCGGTGAGCAGGTCAAGGGAAGAGGAAGTCCTGCCACAGCACACTTGCTTGAACATGTGTCCCAGAGTCACCATGACAGCACAAGGGACAGGAAGCAGGGGCCCTTGGAGCTAGAACACAGTTCCCCAGGCAAACACTTTCTTACCAACAATGACTTCAACTGCCACCGGGAAGTCGTCATCGTACCCCAGCTCAGCCTCTTCTCGAGGCTCCTCCCTCTTCCTCAGCACCATTGGGTAGAAACACTGCCATTCCTCAATCAGCTTGCGGGCGGCTGGGTCGGACATCTTGTATGCATGCCCTGTTAGCGTGCCATTTAAGCCGTAAGGACTCACCAGTACTAGGAAAGGAGAGACAGGTATCACATAGAATCCTATCTATTTGGTCATTTTGGGTTATAACAGAGCTCTACGCTTCATGCCCATTGATTTATATCCTAAGTCTTTCACAGTGTGGTTTCAAAATTTACTTTAGAATTATTTATACGTATTTTAATTACATCAATTTTCTTAAAATATCAAGTTGGGATACCATTACACTTTTTATTCTATCATTATATACTTTATAAATCAACTACACATTAAAATCCATAACTATGGATAATGGCTGATCAACATGAGCAGCACATTGGGCATGGACACCCAGGCCGACCTGGCACTCAACACTGATGTGGATCCTGAGAACCCTACACATGCAATAGTCAGAGAATAATAGGTAATATAGAATATATAATAACAACAATAAATGCCTACTAGCAGATCTTAATGTCCAGAGCATGATGCGCATCTTCAGGAATGCGTGATGAGCATGCTCAGGCTGCGTGAACTCCAGCATGGAGCTGACACTAGTTCTGCTTCCTTTCAGTCTTTGAAGCTAAGGTTGTTTTGGTGGAATTAGAAGCAAACAAGGCTACCGTGGCACTTATTACACTGTGGCCCTGTAAACAAGTCTTTGGAATAATCCTTTCTAGGGGAAGCACCCCATTTCCCTGTGGCTCTGTGTGTGCATGCATGTATGTGTAGTCTATGTGTACACATGTGTGTGTCCGTGAGTCTAGAGACCAGGGTCAATGTCAGAGGTCTTCCTCTCTGCATCTTTGTCTTTTAAATTAATGTGTGTGTCCACATACGGAGGTAAGAGGACAGTCTGCAGGAGTCTGTTCTGCCACTTGAGTCCCAAGGGTAAGCTCAGAGTGCTTATCAGGGGAAACTTACCCACTAGACCACCTTCCTGGATCTCCACCATTGTGAGAGACAAGGTGTCTCACTGAATACAAAGCCCGCAGACCTGGCCAGACTGCCTGCGGGCCAGCAAGACCCAGGAATTTGCCAAGCTCGGTGCCCCAGAGCTGAGGGTACAGGTTATGTCCTCTCCAGCTCTGACCTGATGCTGGAAAGCAAACTCAGGCTCTGATGCTTGGGGAGCAAGCACGGTACTAACTGAGCCATCTCCCCCACCTCCCTTTTGGCTTTCTGAGACAAATCTCACAGAGCCAAAGTTACCTCTAATTCACTATGACCTGGAGTCCTCTATCCTCCTAAAACTGAGACAACTGGCAAGTGCCCCCACACCTGTGTGCCCCCACACAGCTTCAGGTGCCTTTTTTTTTTTTTTATTGTTTTTTATTTTTTGGATCAACTTTAAAAACATTTAAAGAACTTCTCTATTGCTGTTTGTTTATTTCCCATATTACTGAGTTATATAAAGACTCTCTTTCAAGTGTGCTACCAGTTTTTAAAGCAGTTGGGTAATGTATTACATGGGGGAAGAGAGGCAAAGCTGACTTAAAAGATGTGGTCTCTAGGGACCTTTATTCCCAATACAATCTCTCCTAACCTAAGGTTAGAAGCTACTTCTCTTCTCTGTGACCTTTTATCATCATAAAGGCTTTTAAGTGATAACACTGGAGATGATGTCAGATGTTCCTCCACATTTCAAACTCAAACACAGTATTTAAACAAATCTGAACATTGACACTAGCACATGCTGTGCAGTATCTTAGTTTGTACTTTGAGAATTGGGTTGTTTTAAATTTTACATGAATTTTATACTTCTTTGTTTTGAGGTGTGTGTGCATGTCTGTGGTTTTTCAAGACAGAGTTTCTCTGTGTAGTTCTGGCTGTCTTTGAACTCAGAAATCCACTGGTCTCTGCCTCCTGAGTCCTGGGGTTAATGGCATGCCACCACTGCCCTGCCCGGCTGCCTGGCTTTTACAGTCTAGTAGAATGTAAACAATGGTGATGGGGTGGCAGGCCTATCTCTTGGTAAAACTGAGAACTGGGTAGAAGAATCCAAGGCCCCTCCCACTTAAGGTAGACTTATCTTTATTATTTCTTTAATAAATGAGAACCCATGTGAGGACAAGCTATTACATTCTGTATGTCATGTCTTTTCCAGCCATACATTTTTAGAAATGATAAATCAAACTGAACCAGTAAGATTTATTTTCACGGTTTTTAACATTTCAAAACTGTTATTCATAGAAAATCCTGAATTTCTAAGATTAAGATATAGATTTGTGGACTCAAAAGACAGTTATTCTAGCTCAAAGATAAAGATAAAAAGTGATGAGACTACCATAACCAGATACTCATCCACAGTGTGCAATTAAAGAAAACAATGCTGACAGTAACATCACTAACAAAACTGTACACTGGAAGAGACTCGGAAAGCCAGCTCTCCTTGTTAGCAGCCACCTTTTGTCAGTGACTTCACTGCAGAGCCTTGGTGGCAGACACAAACACAGCCCCTTCATTCACTGTGCGCAATGGCTGGGAGACGGGAGACTCTGGCCTGCGATGCTTGTCAATCTTAGTTTGCTTCAAAGGAAATGACACAGCTTTACCAAGCCCATGTTAGACATGTGCTTACCTGAGAAATGTCATTAGCTGATCTCGCTTACTTTAGACCACCTGCTGAAGCAAGCAACCCCTCCTACAAGACCTCACTCCACCCTACCCCCAACCTCAGTACCCCAACCCCTCCTACTACACCCCACAGGGAGAGGCAGCTCCGCATGTGGTGGTGCTGGTGCGTAGTGCAGCATGTGGCCTCTGACTGACCTTGAAATGGTGCAGGTGAAGACTGGGCCATCTGTAAGTGTTCCTCGTTGATCAAATAGATTGGCTGGTGCTGAGCTATCTCCACACTTGTGCACACATTACTCTCTCCATGAAGGAAGAATGTGAATGCACAGGACAGGTGCTCACTGAAAGAAAAACAACAGGACACTTTCACCAGCGACAGGGAGCAGCACTGGGCAGCACTGGATGCCACTCTGCCCTTGGCCACCCAGCAGAGATGCCCCTCATCTGCTGGGGACACACAGCAGCCTCTAGTCGATGGTGTGTCAAAACCCAGCAGGTGTTCTTAACACTCACAGGTGCTCAAGAGGCTGTCGCCTATTCACACATGAAGCTCCCCTGTCAGCCAGAGACCAGAGAGCCCACAGGGCCTCCTGCACAGTGAGCACTCAACCTGTTAGCTCCGTAAGGGAGGAAATGGAAAGTTTAAGAATTACTTTTAGAGTGGACTACGGACAAGATCAAAAGCAATGGAGCGAGATTCTACCCATTGTAGAGACAACGACGGCTTTACTTATTTGGGGTACAGTGTAGTAAAAATACCACCCAGCTTGTTAGAGCATTATATAAACTTAAATAAAACTGGCTGAAATGGTAGGAGCAGGCTGGCACAGGCCTGTCATCTGAGCAGGGGAGTCTGAGGCAGAAGATCTACCCAGGTGCTGAGGTGAGCCTGAACTACTCAGAGATCCTACTTCAAAACAACAACAAAACCGAATGAGAGCAGTGCCTACACCACGGCGTGGTGACGCTGTCCCCCCCTCGAGGTAGGGAGGTTTATCTATCATATCATCCCTTTTTACAGTTTACATTCTTCTCATTTATGTACTGATTCCTGACATGCCATGGAAGTGAAAGTTACTACCGTGGCATAGTCTTTCAAAGTTGTTAGCTTTGGTCCTGAGCCAGCAGTAATACACCCTCATTCCCCAAAGTGTCCTCAAGAACACTGCCTAGGAACCAAAACCACACCGCTGACGCAGCCACCTCTGGGAAGCGGCTCCTGTTCACGAGGCCTCCACACTATGACAACAGGGCATATCAGAAGCACTCCTCAGAAAATGCAATCTTGTTTCAAGAATAAAATCATAATGCTTTACAGCAAATGAAAGAAGTCCATCACTACCACAAAGGGAAGCACGAGTCCCTGGGGGCTTGTGCTTTACTAGGAATGTGAAGTTCTGTCAATAGAAGGCACGTTTGCCCTTAGAAGTAGAAATTCAGCACAACACGGGGAAAAAAAAAATAAGTGGCTCATCTGGGAAGGATTTTTCCCCCCCAAAAAAGCTCAGAAAGACTTGTTCATATCCATGCATTTAAATTTCAAGTTCACAAAAACAGGAACACATTTAAAGCATACAACAGTAAGACTGGCTGTCCTTTACAAAAACAGTCATTAGAAGCATGAACTCTCCCTAGCCCACGACAGAACCAAGGCAGTTTTTCTGACCCTGGATCAGCTTTCTCTCGGTGGGTTGGGCTGACTTGTCCCATCCACAGCCCTTTTCTCAATATACCACAGTTTATAGGAGCTGGTGGGAGTCACCACTGCACAGCACAGCTCTCCTACCAACTGCATGGAGTTGAAGCCGCCCAGCTGCCCACCAGTAAGCACGAAGCACCGGCAGAGAGCTAAAGGACTGGTGGGTGGTGGTCCTGACCCTGCAAGAAGCCCGCAGGAAAGCACGGGAACAATGCAATCAGAGCACCAGGCCCGGGCTCCCAGGAGGGAAGTTGTGAAGGAAGCAATTCAGAACACAAAGCAGGATCCAGAGTGAAACAAGGAGCAGGTGTGTGTACAGACAGCAGAGGCAAAAGCTCCGCTTGACTCAACAAGATGAGTAAGTGCAAAGAGTAGATGTACTTGTTTACCAAGTGAGCTGTGTACAGGGAATGTTGGGTGATGTCACATACATAGCATTCGCTTGCATTTCTCACACACCCCACAAAGAACAGAGAAGCACGAGTGGAAAAGAAGAAGATTTGACCAATCACTTATTTTTACTATTGATTAAAATACAAAATACAAAAAAAAAAAAGCTGCTGGGCGTGGTGGCGCACGCCTTTAATCCCAGCACCCGGGAGGCAGAGGCAGGCGGATTTCTGAATTTGAGGCCAGCCTGGTCTACAGAGTGAGTTCCAGGACAGCCAGGGCTACACAGAGAAACCCTGCCTGGAAAAAAAAAGAAAGAAAAGAAAAGAAAAGAAAAGAAAAGAAAAGAAAAGAAAAGAAAAGAAAAGAAAAGAAAAGAAAAGAAAAGAAAAGAAAAGAAAAGAAAAGAAAAGAAAAGAAAAGAAAAGAAAAGAAAAGAAAAGAAAAGAACAGAAAAGAAAAGAAAAGAACAAGCTTTGGAGGAAGCCGTCAGAGGCGGTGGTGCCATCCCCGCTGCCGGTTTACCGCCTCTCTGAGGATGCCCCTGGCATGTGCAACGCAGCTGCAGGCACAGACTGTTGCCTCCAGAGATTCCATTCTGCTACCACTTACACGATCAGCCTGACGCGGGCACAGCCTGACGCAGTGGAAACTATTCTGAGGGAGAAAGAGGTTCTGAAATAGTGCAGACAGTGTATCTGCTTCTACCAAGTAGAAAGCAGTCGGGTGTATGTGTGTGTGTGTGTGTGTGTGTGTGCATGCGTGCGCGCACACGCACACACGGTTTGCTTATACTACACTGTTAGACAATGTGCTGTAAAACCTAGCCACTTGCCCACAAGCCGTGAGGTGAGTGAAGGAGGTAATTCACAATCGCCTTTTTATCTTTGGGTATCTGCCATTTGGCACACAGAAAGCTGCTGAGGTAAGAACAGGCAGGTCCTGCCTCTCGCTGCTGTCGTACTTCATTGCGCCCTCTTTGGCTCTGATGCTGTCTGTATTCGACCCTCTGGTTAGGTGCTGCTCAGCAAACCACAAGCACCCCCAGCCGTGGCACTGCTACAATGGGGGAAAGGCCGCACTGGCAAAGTGACAAAGGTGCCTTGTGTCATCTCACCAGGTAACCAAGTCACAGTTCCCTGGCGATGTTACCCACTTACCCCTTGTCTCCAAGGATGCACACAGGCATCAGGCTCGGTGCCCACTGCAGGCACACTAGTACCATCCAGGCCATTTCCTGCAAAGGCCCTCCCTCCTCTTACAGAAAGGACAGGCTGAAAACTGAGTTCTAAGGCATTCTACGCAAGGGCACAGCTGCAACCAGGCTTGGAAATCAATGTTGCTCCCATTAGCTAGCTCAAATCCATGGCTGTTCACTTAGACCCTGCCATCTGGTGTACTGCGTATGTAACATGAGATCTGTGAATCAACAGTAAAAACATGGGACTGTACCAATACAACTAGTGCACACGGTGTTACATGCACGCTCTAGGGTGGGGTGCTGTAGTCTGTTTATCTTATGCTTGCCTTCGTGAGTCTATACCGCCATGTGTGTACATCAGTCCATGGAGGCCAGAAGAGGCCAGTGGGTACCTGGAGCTGGAGCTACAGGGCTGTGAGCCTCCATGTGGGTGCGTGGACCCAAACTAGGGCAGCAAGGTTAACTCTGGGGCCACCTCTGCCCCTCACACGGTTTGTGTCCTAACAAGCCCCAAGAAGAGAGAAGGGGGAAGAAAAATGGAAGCAGGAAGGCAGCCGATGACAGAAGGATGGTGGTGTAGAAGCTTCAAAGTCCGTGGGATTAACTGAGCTGCTAGCTTCAGTTCTCTTACTTTAGAAACCTTTCCTAACTGCCTGCTCCCCTCTCTCTGTCTCTCTGTCTCTGCCTGTCTCTCTCTCTCTCTCTGTCTCTGTCTCTCTCTCTCTCTCTCTCACACACAACTGTGTGTACTCCTATTGTCTATCGCACTCTGCCCTGTGCCTCCAGCCAGTGACTCCCTCTAAAGCCCCACCTCCATCTTCCTGTCCCAGCCCTGCCTGCCAACACATACACCTTGCTGTCACACAAGAGTGAGTGTAAGGCCACAGTAGCTTCTGCTGCTGCTGCTGGGATCACAACTCAGGTCTTCACGGTTGCACAGCGAGCACTCTGAACCACGGAACCACCTTTTAAGCCCCGACTTTTGTTCAAGTCACAGTCAAGAAAAACAACGGCCACTGGGAAGCACACAAACCAGTCCCCGTGAAGTCTGTCCTTTGTATTTTCCATCTAAGAAAAGTGTATGGTGTCTGAAAAGTATAAGCAAGAAACGCTGAAATAGTTACCTGGAGTTTGTTCATAAAATGTCATTCTAAGTGCCTTGATGGTACTGATGAGACAATTTATTGAACTGTTCTCATAAAAGTAGATTCTCCCTCTAGGCACAGCCAGACTCAGAGGCTGCGGCACACTTCAGCCCCTGCTGCTGAGGGCACCTTGTTAACCAGGGTTCACAGGACTCCCTCAAAGTATCTTTTTACTGAAGCTACAGAGAAGCTGTCAAAACAGTTTGTTTCAGAGGAATTCAGGTAAATACAGCACTGTGGTCTGCAGGCAGTGGAGGCCCTTCACTGCCTCCTTAGACTGGGGTGTGTCCCTAGATATCAGTGGGTTGTTTGGTTTTTTTAAGATTTATTTATTTTATGTATATGAGTACTCTGTCACTGCCTTCTGACACACCAGAAGAGGGCATTGGATCCCCTTACAGATGATTATGAGTCACCATGTGGTTGCTGGGATTTGAACTTATGACCTGTGGAAGAGCAGTCAGTGCTGCAGTCAGCAGTCACTGAGCCATCTTACCAGCCCCCGATATCAGTGTTTTAAATAGCATGTTCCTGTGTCCAGAAGAAGCAGTGTACAAGTGTGTAACAGGAAGGGTGTGGAGTCAGGGAAGCCTCACTAGTTCAGCAGCCCCTCTGGCAGGACTACTGCCCACGCCTGGGCTGCACACCCACTCCTGGGCTGCACACTCACTCCTGGGCTGCACACTCACTCCTGGGCTGCACACTCACTCCTGGGCTGCACACTCACTCCTGGGCTGCACACTCACTCCTAGGCTGCACACTCACTCCTGGGCTGCACACTCACTCCTGGGCTGCACACTCACTCCTGGGCTGCACACTCACTCCTNGGCTGCACACTCACTCCTGGGCTGCACACTCGCTGCTGGGCTGCACTCACTGCTGGGNTGCACACTCACTGCTGGACTGCACTCACTGCTGGGATGCACACTCACTCCTGGGCTGCACACTCACTCCTGGGCTGCACTCGCTGCTGGGCTGCACACTCAGCACTGGTACAGAGCTGCACCACACCTGGGGCTAGCGCTGCTGCTCTTTCGGTAGAAAAACTGGCCTGTCCATTCCTCATCTTTAACATTTAAAGCAAAGTAAAGACCAAATATGGACCCCAGTGTTTCTCTGGCCCAGCCAGAGGGCTTCTGTCCTGAGCCATCGCACTGACTGGCACTCGGACCGGCTTGATGGGAGCAGAGACTGAATGAATATTTAATTTCCCTTGTGATAATTTTCTCTTCCAGGTTTTGCCTTCTAAAAATTTCTACCATTTTTCTAAGATTCTAAGAAGCATCAGGAGTTCTGGGTTAAAACACAAGGTCATCTGGTCACAGCTTGGTAAGGACTGCACAACTCGCTGTCTGTGTGATGGGGACCTTCCCCATGAGGAGTGACAGGCTGTGAGACTAAGGTAAGTACTGTCACAGTGGATGAGCCCTAGGAAGGAAGTGAGCTTGAGGGTACTGTGCCTGGTGTGGGACTGGTTAGGAGGGTGGAGTCTTGAGGAGAGGATGAAACCAACCCCCTTCCTTGTTTGAACAGCCTGGGGTGAGCCCAGTGCTGGGCTATGTCCCGCACCGCATCCCAGTGCCTCAGCCCAGCTGGCTTTGGAACTTGCAATCCTCCTGCTGTAGCTTCCATAATAGCTGGGACCACAGGTATGTGTTACCAAATGCACTTCTAGTTTCAGTGTTCAGACCTCGTTTTAATTCACTGTTGAACTATGTAACAATTAATGAATGATAAGAAAAATACCTGGCTAGTCCTTCCCCGGGCCTGACCATGGGACCTGTACCCCATCTTTGCTGCTTGGTGGGGTTTTTTCCCCACCCTATTCTACCACTCCCACTGCCCCGTTTCACCCCCTATCACTTAGATAGGGTATAAAGAACGATGGAGGGAGAGCGGAGATCTGTGAACCTAATTTCTTTTTTCTTTGAGCATAACTACTAACAAACTGCAACCGAGCCCCTGAACGACCAATAACCACTTCTCAGGGTTCTAGTATTTACATACCCTCTAAAAATTTTCCAAAATTCCAAACGTCATCCAATTGTAAAAACTATCTGCAGCTGGCAAAGCCACACCTCTGCTAGAGCACGAGGCAGATCATACCCAGCCGCTGCAACGCCGCCCCGCACCCACACCTGGGATTAAAATGAAAACTTCTTACAATATTTCTGTAGGGTTTTTTTTGTTTTTTGTTTTTTTAATTTTATTTATTTATTTATTTATTTTTTAATTTTCTTTATTTACATTTCAAATG
>NC_034612.1:8494067-8542666 GCF_900095145.1 Mus pahari | reverse complement strand
CTGGACAGTCCATCCTTTCATCTTCCGAATTCTCACTACATGGGTCTTTCCCGTAGCTCATGTCACTCCTCATGAGAAAGGCTGCTGAGAGGCAGAATGTGCGGGTGACACTGGGGGCTGCGGCAGAAGGGAAGAGCTGCAGTCAGACAGCTGGGAAGTAGCTCACTGAGGAAAGGAAGCTGCCACCAAGCCTGGTGACTTGAGTTGGATCCCAGAGCCCACATGGTGGAAGGGGAGAACCAACCCCTGAAAGCTGTGCTCTGACCTCCACAGAGCTGTGAACACAAATAGACACAATAAATAAAGTAGTAAACGGGATGGAAGGGGTTGAGTTTCAGAGCAGCCTCAACTATGTGGTAGGAAACTCTTTTAAACACAACACAGCACAATCCAGGTCAGGCTGCTTCCATGCAGCGAGGTGCAGGATAGCGCAGTCTGCCTTGAAAGACTGTTTTTCTTTAACAGTTCCTCTTAGAGTAAATGGTTCTGACCACGAAGGCACCTTTGAAGGCTGTTGACTGGCTTGCCTTAGAGCAGGGCTTCTGGGGGAGGCTTTGCAGAACTGTAAAGGAGAAAGCCCCACTCCCCTACAGTATTTTTAAAGGGTCTTTTACATCTTGAGCTGAGTTCTCAGAACACAGCTATTATATGTGCTTTCAGAATGCACTATGAATATTAATAAGCTCCTATTCTCTTCAAGGTGTAAAGTGTTTTGATAACAGATTCACAATGTAGAATGCATGCAGATAATTTTACCTCAATGCTTTCTGTGTAATCAAGTTATCACTCTGGAATTTTCTGAGTTGCCATTAACTAAACCTCTTGCCTCAGTCTATGAGCCCTCTCTGACATCTGCTCTCCCTTCCTGAGGAATGTGCTTCCCTCTGGCAGCTCAGACTTTGCTCAGTGTCTCCTGCTGGTCGGGCCTCTGCCTTCTTCAGGGGACAGCACCTGGGCACAGTATTCTACAGAAGCCTTGATGGGGGTCTTAGTAATTCTCATCTTTTCCCGTAATGAATTAACATCATTACAAAGCAATAAAAATACTGTTATGTGTATTTATTTTTCTCCAATTTTAACGTCAACTTTATTTGTGTGCACGCCTGCAGAAAACCGGTGCGCAGGGGAGGAGAGCAGGAGCCAGCCGTCTCTCACCACAGGGCCCTGGGCGCAAACCAGAGACCATGACTGCAAATGTTTTTGTTATGAGAGATGATGCAGTACTTAACTATTAAATTACCATCAGAGTCCATGAAGAATCACTCTACTAAAAAAGTTACTGAGTGCATAGTTCCAATGCAGTGAGATCTTACTGGACTTTGTTAATACACACACACACACACACACACACACACTACATGTGTGTGAATGCATACAAAAATGCATTCATGTAAGCACACAGGTGTGCACACACACATGTGCAAAATTAGGGATTTTTTTCTACCATCCTATCCTTAGTGCTAAGCTGTTCCTTGGCAATTAAAGTGTCCCTGTGATGGCACATTAGTTCTCTGAGTCTGCAGGGCTCCTGGACTGGCACTATAGTACATCTGTGTCAAAGTGAAAGCAGTGTCCTAGTGACTTAAAGGACTCGTGTTCCTCCTGGGACCTCACTTAACAGGGGCTATTACTTAGTTATCTTTGATCCAAAGGCTGTGAGCATTTGTGGTTAACCATGATGGACAAAGCAATGCAAGACTGGTTTTTAAAACAGCAAAATGGCACCAGGTCTGCTCTCTTCCATGCTGTGTGTTCCACAACACATGTCAGCACACCGAATCTGAAAAGGCTTCTCAAAATCCTGTATTCAAATTTCTCCTGAGGTCACAACTCGGTCGGATTGCTGCCAGTCTCTAGCAGCTCCTTTAACCCCAATGAGAGAACACAGGTGTCGTGGATCGCCTGCAACCAACAAAGCACGCCTCTAATCCAGTACCTGGAGGGAGAGGCAGGTGGAGCTTTCTGATTGAGGCCAGTCAGGACTACAGAGGAAGTTCCAGGTCAGTCAGAGCTTCAAAGTGACAACTTGTCTAAGGAATAAACAAGCAAATGCACAAGCTTAATCCCCACCCCACTCCAAGAAGTACAAAGTAGGGATTCTCAGAAGATTTTCAGGTTCCTCTGAAAAGAAGAAAAAGGTAGGAAAGAGATGGTATCAGGAAGAACCTGATAAAACGCCCCATCACTGTCCCCACTCCGCAGGTCTAGCTGCCTGTCTGCACTGCACCCACTGCTAAACTGTGAAGCCAGGCATCTATTTTATCCTATGTTTTAAACCATAAGACGTTTACTTATGTTTTCAAGAACACCCAACCATTATAACAGGATCTGACACCCATAGGTTAAGTGGCAGGCACAGTGGAGTTCTTGCCAGTTTAAAAGAAACGTAGCTCAGGCCTCTGACATCTGCCTAGCTGCACGCACCCAGCAAGCAGCAGAAGTGACCTGCCAAGAAAGTCAAAGCAGATGGGAGCTGCAATATGCTGCCATCGCTCAGGTGAACAGCAGCAAGCAAGAAGCCACCCCGCAGCCAAGACCACACAAAGAGACCCGGACAGGAAGCCCAGGCGGAAGCTCTGGCCCCCCCACCCCCCACCCCCGACAGGAACCTCTCCACACTGCTGTCTTCAGTCTCTGATGACCTCGCCCCTTTCCTCAGGGCATGGATCGACCACTTTGAGATGAACAGGAAGCACAAACACGGCAGGGAAAGAAGCCAGAGTGCCCCTCCCATTTGATGAATATTCTATTAAATTATTTACTTAGTGGAAACTAATATATACACAAATCAATACAATATCATGAGATTCCTTTCTGTCCCTATTCAAAGTAATGGTCTTAGTTATGTCTTTAAATACACTACTTCCAAAGCAGAGAAAGGAAGTAACCACGCCAGGATGCACTTTCTGCCTTCTGAGATCTCTGAGCAGCTGACACTCAGTGTGGTGTGGCAAGTCCTTTAAAGGCGTTCCAAGATCCAGCAAGTGTCTGCCAGACAGCAGGGCCTCACACGCAACACTGCTGCGGCCTCTCCCTCACCAGTACTCAAAGGAGGCCATGGTTTCCCCAGCAAGAGGAAACTAAAACAGGAGCAGACGTCCATTTAATAAGGTGCTACCATGAGCAAGCATTTATCTCCACACTCTTCCAGTGCCAGATGGCCGTGCCAGGCACATGGCTTCCTCTGCCTTCGGTGGGCAGCACCATCGGAATGTAGATGTCATGGCTAATCCCTCCAGCAGCGTAGAGGTCGGAAGGCCAAATGGGGCTATGCACTGCAACACAGTCAACACCCATGCAGTAACTGAGTCACAGCTCATAAGGCTTTTCAAAGAGTGGGAAAAGTCGAGAGAGAGAGAGAGAGAGAGAGAGAGAGAGAGAGAGAGAGAGAGAGAGAGAGAGAATATGAGAATATGAGAATATGAGAATATGAGAATATGAATGAGAATGTTAGGACTGCCTGCCTGAAAGACAGTTATGCAGGACAAAGGAGACATCAGCACTGAAGTGAAGGAACAGGCAGGAAACAGGCAATGCCTTGGGCGCACTGCACCTACAAAGACTCTATGTCCAATAAATGGCAGTACTTATTTACACACACACTCACACTCAGTATCTAGTTGCTACAAAAAGGGGACAGAATCCTTACAATTATGAACATTTAAATTTGAGTGCTGTCCTGCAAAATGTTTTGTTTTTTTAAGGTTCTAACCAAAGATTTCCTGCAGCTTAGGCAACCTCTAGTTCATCGCACCAGTATGCAGCTTGAGTGCCAGTGCACGGGCACTGCCCTGGGGCTTACACTGCCAAAAAACCCAGGGTCCAGGCCCACAGAAGCTGCAGGCCAAGGAGGAAGAAAGAGTCCGTGTAAAGCCATTCAGAAAAATCAGCGCATGTGTGCAGTAGAGGCTAAGGGCAGGTTATGCAGTAAGTCAAACAAGACGACATGCTCAAGAGTCCAGAGAGAAGGGAGCAGCAGTGAGAGAGCTTGAGGAAAGAGGGAGGCAGACAGACAGGGCAGAGGCCAAAACCCAGAGCCACGTTGAATGTGTGGGGAAGAGAATGCTGGGAGTGTTCATCTTATAAAGCGGCAGGCAGGAGAGGGCACAGGGTGTGCTGAGAGCGCTGAGCAGAGCACACACTCGCTCAGCCTGTGAGCTGTAAACAAAGGCACAGGCCAGACCTGTACTGAGGACTGCCATCCTCTGCATGGCTCTTCTCAACAGGGCTGTGCACACTGACACAAGGGACAGGCAGAGCAGCCAGAGGAAGAGGAAGCACCGCTAGGGGGCAGCACTGGCGACCAGAGCCCAGGCAAGGCAAGTCTGAAAGAGGCAGTAAGACATAAGTACGGAATTCAGGAATGAGGGCAGGCCAGGACACCAGCAAAGCCTGAGCAGAGCAAAGAGAGGCCACAGTCCGAGCTGAGCCGCTCCCTTGGGCTCTTCTCAGGGAGAGTGTGAGGAAGAACTCAGCTGTGTCCCTTGTGGTCCAACAGCCCTCCAGCGTGAGCAGAGAGAAGAAAGAAGCTAGAGAGATTCCCTTTCCTTTTCCGTGTCATTGCAGAAGGTGGCTTCGCCATCCCTGTGTGCACAACTCCACCTGAAATTTACTAAACTTTAAGGCAAGTCAGACTCATCCTTTCAGCTATCTTTAAAGATTTTCTATGAAGTAAAATTTACTAAGATTAATAATTAAAGAACATTGAGAGCAATGAAAGTTTACAATCATAGACTATGTTGAAGTCAACTCATCTGAATAAACATTGTTATTCTACTTATCAATGGCATGGACCAACTCTCCTAACAGTAATTAAGCAGGAAATGAAAGAGTCCCTCCATCCTCTTCACACTGAGCTCAGACACGCCCTCCTGATTGTCATCTCCCTTCACCGTGCGTGCGTGCAAGAACGCTAAGTCTGTGGTGCGACCGGGCTCTTTTCTAAAGACTAGATATCACAAAGGCTCTCTGGCTTTCTACCAAGCAACTGGCAGTACCCAAATTCCACCATTCCAGTGAGCAAGCCATCAGGAAGGAACTGCTCAGAAAAGGAGAGACGGCCACTCTATCCCGACTCAGTAACAGCTGAAAAGGCAGCAAAGGGGATCAATGGGTGACCTCAACAACTAGCCACGTGGCATGCCACTTAAAATTGCATCTGATGTGATGCTGCCATAGTCAGAAATGGACAAAAATAACCACTGAGATCTCTATAGCACAGTGTCTTAAAAAAAACCTCAAGCAAGTGACCATCCACACCTATGTGTGCACTCGAGTACAAGCACATGTGTCTGTGTACATGTATGTGTGTGCATACGCACACAGGGCCCTGTGCATGTGTGCATCCATGGTATAGGGGGGAAATGCAGGTCACAGTTTGACATCATTGCCTTAATCAACTGCTTGCTCCCCCCCCCCGTGTGTGTGTGTGTGTATGTGTGTGTGTGTGTGTGTGTGTGTGTGTGTGTTTCAAGGATTCACCTGTCTCCATACCCTAAGTGCTGGAGTTACACAGACAGTACTTTCCCTGGTTATTCCATGAGTGGGTCCTGGGGACTGAACTCAGGCCCTCCTGCTTTTGTAGCAGACACTTTGGTTTCACTGACTGCTTAAGTGAAACAACATCGAGTTAGAGGAAACGTCCCAGCATAGGGAAGTGCAGGTAACAAGCCTGAAGTGAGATTACTACTCTCTAGAGGACAACCTGGAAGACGGGACAGCTGGAGAGTGTTGTTGGGGGCCTCAGAAGACTGCACGGCGCCACTGAAGAGCGTGTGCCTCGTACATCAGACAGGGTGGGCAGAACATGTTAACAATCACCACCAGGCCATCTATCTGCTTCAGCTCTACCTGGGTATGTCCAGTCTGATTTTGCATAGGTAGACGTGTATGGAACAATCTAGAAGAAGATGTTTTATAATGACCAAGGAGCTTAAAATCAACAATTGGGAACCAGAAGTTTAACCAAAAGATGAAACAGCTAAGGAAAATGATTTTACGCTATGAAGCCTAACTGTTCTTATCACTGGAATATTATCCACACTGTCCATGATTGTACATACTCTGTGCTACACTGCTCAATAACTCCTGAGATACCAGAGAGTTCAGGCACACCAGCTGAGACCCGAGGACACAGAAAACACACAGCCAAGACTAACTCCCGACTAGGGTTCTTTCCAGGGCCAAGAGGTGTCCTGTAAAAGCAGAAGAGAAGGTGACCTGTGAAGACCCGTTCGGTCCAGCTCCCTCTCTGCTGAGGCTTTCACATACGCTGTGCTTGGTTTAACGCAGACCATCGGGACTGACAGCAGAGAAACAGGCATACTGACAGCTAGCTACGAGCTAGCAATGACGACGGACAGTGTTGGGAAGCAGGGCAAAGGGAACCATCTTAAGACTCCACTCTGAAATGTGGGAGTCATGTTATTGGAAAACTCACACACGACATGGGTCACAAAGGCCCCTGAACCAACCACTTACTTGTTCTGCCACCGACTTTGTAACAGTGGGGCACACAAGAACCCCAACATAAACAATGTGAGTGGACACACTTCCTCTCCCTGTGAAGAACAAATGAGTACTGTTCCTCAGAGAACAGCACACGCCTGGCTCAAGAGCAAGAATCAGGAAAGGCAACACTGCTTGGAAATAATTGAAACAGAGTTTTCTCTGGCTATAGTATTCTTACACCATTTATCCTCAGGAGCTCAGCCTTCCATGCAGTTGCACAGGGGAGAAGGGCTCCATTAACCCAGTTCCTCTTTACCAAATCCCACAGATTGAGAACTTTAGATCCCTGTTCAGTAACAATTGGCATCGATGCTCAGACTCTTAACAGGTGGAAGTTGCTAGAAAATCCAGTCTTGAGCATTGCTCCAGATTCCTTGGACTCAGTGATGCTCGCTCCGCCCCACATCCTATTCCATCAGGACCACACCTAGTCCCCTCTGCACCACCAAGCACACAATAGAGTGTAGTCCATAAAACCACAAAAAGCAATCAGAGGGAAAGGGTTAATGCCATGACGCGTATTAATTTATTCTATGCAATGCATTTGTAATTCTCCCACTTTCAGTCAAGATCACAGTACAGTTTAATAGTCTGGTTCAGGGACCAATTAATCCCTTTATGTTTAAATCAATCACCGAGCCTCTCCAAATGATTCAGCTTCTACATGCCGCCTCCCATCTGATGTCTTTGGGGAGAGAGCACAGTTAACACTGTGTGCCACATTAATCACATTTGCTAATAGAAGAAGAAATGCATTACAGAGTAGTCTCACACAAAACTAGAGTATGCACTAAGCATGTTAGCATGCAATGTCTGTGTCTTTGTCTCCTTAATTAAAACAGGCTAACTCAACGTGGGGCCAACAGCACACCCTTCCCCCACCTTCTCATGAGGTGTGCATGTGTGCAAGCATTCATCCTGGCTTGGGTAAAATACTTACCCAGGAACAAAACTACTGTCCTGGCTTGGTGCTCGTGTTTGTAGACTCCTCTCCCATCCCCCGACAGAGGAGCTGACATGCAGACAGGGAGAGGAGCAGCAGCAGAAAGTGGCATGTGTTTGGCACTCTGCCCCAAGGCTGGGTCCTTTTACTTGAACAACTCTAAAGTCTAATTAGTGGGGTTAGCTCCACATGATATTCATGGGTAGTCTACAGAGCCTTACTTACCACTGCATGCAAAACACATGCACACAGTTCAGACTACTTTGCCTAGACAAACTTGCCAAGTCCTGCACTGAGCTCTGGAGACTCAGAATCACAATGCTCTTGTGAACATCACGTCTCCCTGTGAGGAGCTACAAAGGAGGCAGCTTTCTGCTTCGTGCCCTGGATCTCCACCAGCACAAGAGTAGATGACTTCGTACTGCGGTGGCTACATCTTGGGTTACCAATGCCTGATTTAGGGTTGGAAATTTCAAAGCTAAAATACTTTGTTTTTCAGTGGTCCATGAGTAAGTGGTGCTCTTTTTGTTTTTTAATTAAGGAAGTAAATTTCCCCCATAGAGTGTGTACACGAAAGCCCATAGTGCCCACCAGCTCTGCGACACCAGGGAGAGTGACTGCAAAGCGAATGCAAAGTCGACAAGATGAGCTGTCACGGAAAGGCTACTTCTCTGGGCACGTGGAGCATGACAATGGGAGAATCTGGTCGACACTATACTCATGGAAGAAACGCTGTCAGATACGCCTCACTAATCCGCCCAGATCAAGCCTGGATCAAGGAAATAGGTGCCTGTTTCAAATCTCAATAAAACCAAACACCACTAACAAGATCAAACAAGTGAACCAAATTCCATGATGGAAATAATGAGCTCATCCTAGATATGAAGCCATCACAACAAGCCTCCAGCCACAGAGCATGTGGTTTCCTGGTGACTGGACGAAGTGTGTGTGCTATTCTCTCTCCTCTGCCTGGTTCTCCCTTTAGAAGGCTCTGTCACATGCTATGTAAGATTCAGACGGGCCAAGTGCGGAAGAATCCCTGCACATCACTACAAGGCTCCCACGCAAATCTCTAAGGAGTGCAATGCACAACAACGGATAAACCAACAAACCCCTGTGTGGGTTAATTGAGATATCACTGCTGGCAGTCGGACTAGACAGTTCAGTAGTGGGAGAGGGATGCGTAGGGTCTGTGCAGCCCTGGGAGCAGTCCCTGACAACTCAGCCACAGTGGGTCAGTGAGATGGCTGGGATAAAAACAACCCAGCTGCCAAGCCTATCTACTCTGGGACCTATGTGTGGGAGACAACTCTTGAAGCTGTCCTCTGACCTCCACACATAAGCTGTGCCATGTAAGCAGGTTCACACACAATGAATGAATGAATGAATGAATGAATGAATGGTTTTAAACCATCCAGAGATCCTTTTGTATACAGGTTTATCTTTCCATAATAGGATATGCTGTAACATACATGCCATTACTTGTGAGAGCAAATACTCCCATTTAGTTTAGTATCAAGGCATCAGATTCACAAAAACAAAGCAAAATGACAGAGTAGGCATTACAGAGACACTGCCTCACGCTGCTGTAACCACAGCCCTTCAGGCAGGTCAGGCATGGGAAGCATGCACACTGGCTTATCTTCACTCAGAGAAAAGAAATAACAATTGATTATTGCTTTATGTTCTAAAACTAAGTATGGAGAAACCAGGGTCTGGAGAGATGGCTCGGAGGATCAGAGCTCATCTTGCTGAGCACCCAGGCTTGATTCTCAGCACCCACCCTGTGGCCCACAGCCAGCTGATAACACCAGTCCCGGAGGATGTGGTGCCCCCTTCTGGCCTCTGCGGGCACTGCATGCAGGTGGCACAGAGATGCAGGCAAAACACCCACACAATATAATAAAAAAAAATAAAAAATAAAAATATGCAAAACTAAATAAAACAAACAACAGCCTTGGGGATCATTACAACAGCCAGTGAGACACCAGTCTGTCAAGCCATTAAACAAAACTTCATGAACACAAAGTTACTGCTGGGAAGCCATTGACAAGCGTGTGTGGTAGCTGCAAAACCGACACTGAGGGACTGGCCACCTCAGCGCAGTCTGGATGGACAGTCAATGCCTTTGTCCCTCATTCAATTACTGTCCTGGTTAACGAGACAAATTTAACACTCATCCAACACCCTCCATCGAGCTTTCAACATGCAGACTCTTCAGCAATGTATATGTGCAGCAGTACGAGAAATGACCATGCACTAAACACGCTGCTCTGACTCAGAAGGGACATGTCTCAGTGCCCCACTACAGGATCCTAACACCCGGACAACACTGCTTACTTCCCTATGCATCAGGCATCTGAAAGCTTTTAAATGAAGAGGAGGGAAAGCCTCCCTTCTATCCAGCCAGGGCACACTAGTGGTGCACATACAAACATTCAGATAAAACACACATATACACAAAAGCAAATCTTTGCAAAACAAAACACAAAATTGTAAATGTGAAGGAAAACTCGTTTTACAAGTAACTGGCCCAGGATGTACAACTCATACCAGCACAGACAGCTCTTCGAGTGACAAGATATTAATAAATAAATCAAAAAGCAGCTTTCAAAAATATCCAGAAAGCCTTTTCTTTAAGTAAGGGCCCACATCTGTGATCTCTCAAGCAGTTAACTGGAAGGCAAGGAATTGCCTGAGTTGCACACAGCTGCTGCCACCACCAGTGATGTGTTCTTAAAATCTGTGTGTTTACGCTATTTTAGGACCTAGGACCGAGGGCAGACACTCTACCATTCCTGTGTTGTTCCCAAGGCAACGATCCTAGTATCAGGCCCACGTGATTACTGACTACAAAGGAAGCATGCATGCCACAGTGACAGCTGTACGTCAGCAGGACAGAAATGACCAGCTTGTCCTTCGCTGGGACACGAAGAACAAGTCTCGGCTTTCCACCCAGGATCGGCACTTTGCACCAGGGCAGCTGATTGGAGGGCTGTGTCATTAACGTGCTTGCCCGCACAGCACAGAAAGCAGTCGGTCAGCAGAGGACGGCACTGAAAGCACTTACTTCTGGACAGTAGTAATAGCCTCTTTCGGAATGGCTCAGTGTGAAGTCACTGTTGTTAGAGCCTAAGTGGAGACCATCACAGATGGGTGGATTTCCCACAACCAAATGGCTTAAAATTTAAATGATTACAAGATTTTTTTTTAATTGTCTAAATTTTTTCTTGGCCAAAGAAAAAGCATCAATCTTGAATCTATCACATAATTTCTATACTATTTAGTCCAATCCTGTAGCCAGCCTTTTGTAATGAAAGCAATTAAAACTTTGACCTAAAACAGGAATAGTACTAAAATGAATCAACTTCAGGACTAGGAAGAGATTCCAGAGGTGTGGAGTGCTCCCCACAGTCGCCGGCCACGTCTCTAAGTCACTTCTTAAGAAAAGCTTCCTGTCAGCCTTGTGCACACTCCCACCATGTTGACTCTTCAGTTAGCAGAAGATCAGCTAGCTCAAGTCTCCCGGGGAAACCGGAAACCAGACTGTGCTTAGCCTATGAGAAGAGAACTGAACCAACAAGGGTCTCTACAATGGCAAGGGCCATTACATAAGCTTAGTGAACGTGGGCCAACATTTGAAACTAAATAGAAGAGAAAATATTATTTTAAAAATCAAATTTCTTTTAATAGAGAAATATACAAAATAGATACCTGGGTCTAAGATCTATTCCTTTGAAAATTAAATGTAGTTAAGAAAAATTATTTAAGTTCTTTGAAAGGTAAATACTGTGGTAAACCTCAATTTAATGAGCTGAGAACTTTCCTGACACTGGCCTTTTAGACTACACTCCATAACTAGGTTCTTCAGGACACAGCTGCATGGAAGCTGAAGCTGAGACGCTTAAGGAAACAAGGCCCTTCACGTGAGAGCGAGCAGCACAGCTCTGGCCGGCCGCCCTTGATGGAGCTGCAGCAAGCCCACCCAGAGTGCATCACTAAGAGAACAGCCGCACACAGCCTTCCTTCACTGAGGTAGCAGGCGTGTCTGCACACGGTGCACACTCCCCACATCAACAGCACTGGACACAGAATAAACAAAAACAGAATCAAAACGCAGGACAGGGCTGTGACGTCAGGTACTGCAGTGCCTGAGTCTCTAGGCCAGCGTTCTCAACCTTTCTAATGCTGTGATCTTTTAATACAGTTCCTCATGTTGTGACAACCCCCCCTAGCATAAAATTATTTTCATTGCTACTTCATAGCCGTAATTCTGCTGCTGTTATGAGTCATAATGTAGATATCCGTTTTCTGGTACTCTTAGAAGACCTGTGTGAAAGGCTTGTGACCTATGGGTTGAGGGTTGAGGAAGAGCCAGTGCTCTGGGCCAAAAGTTTAAGCATCCTTTAGAGGCTGCTCCTGTGAGATCCGGGCCTCGAAGCCTTGACTAATAGGGAGAGCACACTGGTGTTTCACTAAGCAGTGTTACAGATTAATTCTCCCCAATGCAGAAAGAACAGGAATTACTGTCATTTTACCCTGACTTTAACCCACTGTGCTCCCTGAGAGAGAAGGCTGGGAATCACCACTAGCCATGTGCATCAGCTGGGGAAGACATGTAAGCTACCTGGTAGGTTTTGCATCGCCATCCCAGCCTGCTGTGTGCAGTCTATGAAGTGTCCTGAGAGGCAGCAAGAGAGCAGAAGACCAAAGCGTCCGATGACTCACGCAGGTTAACCAGATATGAAAGGAAGAAGGTTCGAGAATAATCCAGACATGAAGAGCTGAATATTTAATGTGCTCTGGGACCAGGGCCAAATGCCTCAAGAGCAAGGACAGTGTGGCATCAGAGCATCAGAGCAGGGCAGACATTCTCCAATGCACTGAACACAAAGAAGATGCCACCACTATCCGTTTATTATGTGACTGACTTGCTGAACACTCAGGGTGCTTGTTTTCTCTGTGTGTCCTGCGATGTGTGAGCATCCATCAGGGCAGACGTGTGTCCTACACTGTGTGAGCATCAGGACAGCTGTGTGTCCTACACTCTGTGAGCATCAGGGCAGATGTGGTCTGCCCACTGTGTACGCACTAAGGCAGTCGAAACTACAAACCACACTTTGTTGCTCCAAGGCAAACTTTCTGTTTTACCAGTTATCTTCTAGGTTCTTGGAAACATGAGTTAAACAAAATTCCATCTTCGAGGACTTTATAGTCCATGACACATATAAAACATAGCTAGAGATAAGCACCCAAGACAGAGATAATGTCAGAGACAAGCTGAAACTTCTAACAAGTATGAGGATCGGGCTTTATGGAGGAGCTGGAATAAAACTGGGCCTGGGGGGGGTTTGGAATTTTAATTCTGAGACGACAAGAAAAGATAGGCTGGAGCACGTGCCTGGAGGCAGCGACAGCCAGGGTGACAGTCACTTGGTGCCCCCTCTGCCGGCACTCTACTGAGCAAGGAGGGGAGAGGGAAAGAAAGGAGGGGAGGGGGGGAGGAGCTCAAGGACAGAGAGAAAAAAGAAAGCCTGCTTACTCTCACACGGTGAGTGTGTGAGGAGCCAACCCCAGCTCTGTCAGACAGAGCACACCTTCTGGGAGCAGAGCACTGAGCCGCACTGCCTCAGAGGTGGTGAAATGGACACATCTCACTCCCGAGGCTGGACAGTTCTACACTGTCTTCAGCGAGCATTTCCTCTCTACCAATCTGAGTCAAACTTTGTATTCTAGGTTCACATAAGCTTGACAAGGCAGACACCTGCCCAGGTCACAAAGCAAGAGAAGAACGAGACTCAGTGCTGGAATGTGTCATCAGCCTACCACCATCCACCACAGGAAGTCCCCATCCTGCTTCTACACCAGCCCAACACAGAATGCTACAACGCTCTACGATTGGGGAAGCTAAAGCAAACAATTCAAGAAGGGTTTGCTGCTGAGAGTCACTCAAGTATGTTGTATACAGCCTTATGTGCAAACTCAGTCTAGCTGCCTTCTATCTTTCTGTCACCAGCTACTCCATGCCTGGAGTTCCACACTTGGGATCCCAACCCTTGCTTCACTGTGTGCAAGAAGACAAGGTGTAGCCAAAGCAGACCAGGTAGCGCTCTGTGGCGGCCCTTCTTCCCCGCCACTCCATCTGCGGGCCCTGTGAGACACCTCTGTGTCACCTGAAACCCAGCAGCCTGGAAGGAGGAAGTGGCTGGGAAGTCTCCAGGGCTCCAGGCAGCTGCTCGGCTCAGTGCTTTAGGGGCTGTGGTGGTTGTATTGGTCTGGGTTCTCTAAGGGAACAGAACGGGTAGAATAAAACAGAGAGAGTGCAGCTTTTTTTCAGAATGGCTTATAGACTGTGGCCTAACAATGGGTGTCTACCAACAGAACAACCAAGAACCCAGGAGTTGTTCCCTTCAGGAGACTGGATTCTCAGCTGCCTCAGTCCCGTGATGGGCGTCCAGGAGGACTGCTGCTCTTCCATCTCTGTGGGACACCAGGGAGGGAATGCCTCAGCAAGAGGGAACAACTCACCAGCCAGGGTGAGGGCAAGCAGGCAGAGAGCAAGAGCCTCCTTCTTCCAAGTCCTTTATGTGGGCTGCCACCAGATGGTGCCTCTCCACCTCAAATGATCTGAGCAAGAAAATCCCACACAGGCATACCCAGCGACCAGGGTTTTAATTGATTCCAGATGCTGTCAAGTTGATGCTCAAGACTGGCCATTGCAGTGGTCCAGCACAGCAGGCAGAAATGCCTCAGCTGCTCAGGTGCATCCACGGCACGGCACGGAAGGCAGGAAGGGAAGGGTGCAGGGCCCCAGCATCTTCCTAAAGAGAGCGTCCCCAAGGAGCTCAGCTCCCTTCCACTCCGCCTCATGGGTTCCGCTCTGCAGTGGCAGCTCAGGCTGCACATGAGCCTCTAAGACGTTCTGGAGCACTCCTACAAACCCACCCATGGCTCCAGGGCTGCTGTCAGTTACGTGGTGTGCTTGTTTCCATGGCTCTCTAAACGCCTCCCTCTCCAGCCAGCAGAGCTGTGCGCGTGTAAACATTGATAACTATGTATCACTTTATAATGAGTCCAACAAACGCCTCTCTTTCAAGCAGGAGCAGAGCACTGCCCGTGTAAACATTGATAACTATGTATCACTTTATAATGAGTCCAACATTCCTGCTGGAATGCTTTCAAACTGAACCCATACTGGGAAAACACTGGATACCAGAACGGCTAAGACCAGTCATTCCAGGAGCTGCCAGGGCAAAGCACAACAAAGACATCCCATACACTGCCGCAGCAGAGGGCTCTGATTTGCAAAGCTGCATAACTGTCTACTCTAGCTGACCAGTGTCTATGCTTCGTAGTCTATTCCTGGGTGTGAGCCCCACAGGCCACATGCACAAGCAGGGGACACACTACACACAGTACGGATGCAATCTCCTGCACATGCTAACAGGGAAAGCAGACAGGGAACTAGATCAACTGCATGGTTCTGCCTCAGTGAAGTTCCAAACCTGGCCCTTCTACAGTGTTATCAGGACAACAGTGACCGGGAGCAGGGGGCATGAAGATGTGTTCATGTCATAACATTTGAATTAAAAGACTTCAAAATCATCCCAGTAAGTAACTTCAGAACTCTCACTTCAAGCAGGATCTTAGAAATGGCTGCTGGAGAGTCAGCACACTAACCTGTAAGTGTGGGCGGGAGGGGGCGGGGTCAGCCTCAGGGAGGTTAGTGTCTCACACAGTAAGCACTCCCTCCTGTGCAGACAGTATGAAGACTGTTCCCAGATGCTGAGAAGGGATTTGGAAAGTGACAGGGCCACTCTAAAATGAGGTAAGCCACCAAGTTGCTAAGTTCCCCAGATATCTGAGGCCAACCATGAGCTCTACAGGTAGACAGCAGTAGGCAGACATGGTTGCCATTGCTACTATCACGGCACTAGTGCATGTGCACCCACACTTCTTTCACTCGGGTCATCAGGCTTGGTGGCAAGGCCCTTCACCTACAGAGCCAGCTCACTACTGGCTCTAAACCAAGAGCCTACAGCAGTTTTGTAAGGTGCTGGCAGTTCAATAGCAGGTTTGTTAAGGCCAAACCCTGACCCCAGGACTGACATTTTGAAGGATGGGTGTGGGGGGGTGGGAATCATACCCAGCCCTAAGGCCTGCCCACAACACCATGTGAGGGCACTCTTGCACAAATCCCTTAACGTATGTCCATGCTGCCCTTGCATACAGTGAGGTGGCCTGGCTACTGTGTTTAAGCACATGCTATTATGTAGTGCCACACACAAGGGCCCATGAAGACATCGAGAACAAAGCATGCCGATGGTGCTGATGTGAGACAGCCCAAAGGGAAGATTTGCTCACGGAGCCGTCTTCACTAGCAGGCATTATTAAATCACCATCAAGAACAAGAGTCTACTTCAGCCTGCGCTGATGGGTCACCCAGGACTCGCTAATTCAGTTTGAGGCTGAGCCCCAGTGAGATGGGCACAAGGAGGGCCATCAGACAGGTGTTGCTGGGTCTAGTTCTTGGTTTGCCCGTGCTGAGAACCACGGCCTGTAGGTGCCAGCTCAGACCCCAGCACTCAGCTTCAAGCCGCCAGGGAAGGGTTTATCTTAACAGACTGCCCACTTAGAAAAGAAATGACTGTCCTGGCATGCAAATGGTTAACAACTCTACACAAAAAACTACTAGAAAGAAAACATATAGTTTTGCTTTGGTTTGTGAACTGAAATATCTTTCTTTAAAATTTAGTACACTTCTTTAATGTATCCTTTTAACTCAAAGCACTTGAGTTCTGGCACACATTGCACGATTTCTGCATTCCTGGTTAATGTATTCTCTCCAGAATGACAACAAGAACCAAAACCACTGTGGTAAAGCAATCAACGTTGTCTTTCTTTCCTTTCTTTCTTTCTTTCTTTCTTTCTTTCTTTCTTTCTTTCTTTCTTTCTTTCCTTCCTTCCTTCCTTCCTTCCTTCCTTCCTTCCTTTCCCCCATCCTCAAATCTAAAACCTGTAACTGTACAATATGGAGTTAGCCCCCCAAACAAGATAGCCAGAAACAGAACTATAAAGCAAGACAATGGAATCGTTGACTTTGACTGAACTTAAAATGAAGCTGCCCAAAACATGAAGAAATAGCTGGGGGAGATTATCCAAGTCACTCAAGCATACCTGTATGGAGCGTCCCCACTTAAAGCTAATCACCCCCGGAGGGCAGAGACATTCCACGTGGAAGGAAGGCACAAAAGGACCGATGGGGATCAGGACTGAGTGGAGAAGCTGCCCTCCTAACTAGACCACATGCCCCAGAGAAAGATGAATGGCCCGTAAGGTCTAAGGGCAGATCTGACCGCCAGTGTTCCAACACCGCTAACTCCAGGGAGAACTTCCTAGCAGGCTCTGTGAGCGGAGACGACACCTAAAGCCTAAGGAGAGGTTGTGATTCACCTAGTCAGTATTCCTCGGCCGTTCGAACGTAAGTCTGAAGTGGCCTACACATGGGAACAGCCAAGGGAAAATACCCATTTCCTTCATCTACCAACGGAGAGCTCTCTTCAGAGGTGAGGACCATGGCCGAATTCTCAGAGACCTAAAGGCAGAACTAACACTTCGGACTTCCCCCTTTCTCACTACTGGCAATGAAAGCAAACTTTTGGTCTTATTTTAAACCACTGGGCTACCTAGTGCACTCAAAAGTAAGATTCTTGGTTTTTTGGGTTTTGTTTTTGTTTGTTTGTTTGTTTGTTTGTGTGTGTGTCAAAATATCTAAAAGAAACTTTTATATTTTAAAATATTTATTCATTTATCATGTCTAGTTTTGTCTGCAGCTATGCCTGTGTAGGACATACATGGAGTACCTGAGGCGAGAAAAGGGCATCAGATCCGCTAGAACTGGTGCTACATTAAGTTGTGAGTCACCATGTAGATGCTGTAAACTTAACCCAAGTCCTTGGGTCATAGAGCCAGTGCTCTTAACTGTTGAGCCATCTCTCCAATCCCAGAAACAGTTTTAATTAATAGAAAATTTCAACTCTAGTCACCAAAAGAGAGTAAAATACACTTACAATTTAGGATTCATGCTCGAATCTGTCAGTGCAGAGGCAGGGATGTGGCTCTGTCTTAAAGCAGCTGCCCAACATGTGCAAAACCCTGGCTCTGATCTCAGAACTAAATAATAAATATTGGCATTCCATTTGAAGCGGGTGTTCTTCACACAGTGAACAACAGCATAGGCATGTCTTTTTGTTTCTATCACCCTAACCAACAATAGCATCCACACTGTTATCTCCCCAAGATATATCTGGACATAAAGATGTAAAATTACTGTACTGAAAAGTTTATACACAAACATCTAGATATAAACAAAGAAGCTAAAGATTACTACAATTGTCAGAGAAGCACGCACTAGAGCATAAACTAGCAACAAGACTTCTACTCTGTAATCTCTAACATGGACAAACATTAACACACAATCTCTGTTTGAATGACATTTCTGAAGATCATCCTCAGATGTAAAGGGAATCTTTCCTTGAGAGGCACACTGCTAATCTTAAAGTTTCTAGAAAGAGAATTCTGGTCCAGAATTCCAGAAAAGGTCTAGCCATCCTGTCCTCCTTTTCTTGGGAAATTTAACACAGGATCTTAATATTGTTAAATGGAGGAGTAAGTTCCACAGGAGCCCAGGTTACAGTGAACACTCTCAGTCGTAAGGGCAGCTTTGTCTCAGCCAATCAAGTTCATGAGCAAGATCTCTTGTGCAAAGTGGACACTTGTGCCTGCTGCTGTCTTCCAAAGTAATATTCTACCCCATCACCAGTGGCGGCAGTGGCAGCAGCAGTAGCAGCAGTTTGTCTTAGAAATGTGTTCTGGATTGTTTCTGGGGGCCCTACAGGACCCAGCCACAACTCTAGACCCCTCTAAACTATAACAGCCCCTGGGCTTGTCGGGTCAGCACCATACTATATCTGGTGTCACAGGACTTAAGGTATCTGTCCATCTTTCCACCTAGTCCTAACTCCCCCACCCCACCCCTACTCCCAGAGCATCATCTGTGCTGGTTTCTGGGGAACCCTCAAAGGGATCCAGCAAACCACCTTCTATATTACAGTACTGAGTGACAGGCCATGGGTGGCTTGAGGGAAGCAAAAGGAGGTGACCATTTAAACTCAGCACAGGCCCTTGGTGTGTAGATGGTAGTGTTCTTCTGTTCCACTTACTTCCAAAATGTCACTGACTGGAACATGCGGCCATCATGGGGCCTGACACTAATCAAGTTAATGTCTTTTTTAAACACTACCTCTCTAAGAAAAACAACTACTAAAAGCTATGGCTTTGGAACAGGCAATGCCACTAATCACTGTACTACTAAGACAACAACACAGAAGTCACACAGGAGGACTTTTGTTAAGGAAAGAGATCCCTCATAATTTGGAACTCTGATATCCTGGGGAAAGGAGAGGCTCTGGAAAATGCTTGGTGGTGCCTTAGATGGAAAAGGGCGCCCAGGGTCACATATTCCTAACCACGTCTCTCAGAGGCTGCTCAGGCACATGGGCAAAGCAAAACATCTGATACAGAGCAAAGTGTGCATGGGCCTCCTACAGTGTCAGGCTGCCGAAAGAGCACCTTCCCTCCTCAGAGCCATGCCCCAACCCTGACAGGGCACTGAACTAATCACACTGATGCCCAGTTACAGCCCGGCATCAAGCACACGTGCAATACACCAGGCTTTTCCAACTGTGCCTATACACATGCAGAAATGAATGAATAGAAGGTTCTCAAACACACTTACTGTGTGGTAGGCTCTTACACTGCAGGCTTAAGGGTGGTGGGACCACGCCTCAGCTGCTCCACTCACAGTCTCACATCCTCATGCTGATTTTATAGGATGGCCTCAAGATAAGTTCAAAGATTATGTTAAGCTGAGGTGTTTCATATAGAACATTTACTATTGCTTCTGACCGATCTGAGACTTGCTCATAAAGAGTCCACAGAATCTTTATAATCTGGGAAAGGAGGATTTTGATGCGAGGGACACCCTGTGCTTCACAGCTCAGCAGCCATCAGGGAGCACATCCCGCCAGGCTAGCCCATCGAAGGGTTAGCATCAGAGGTGGCTCTGACTTTGCTACGGGCAGCATGTCAGACCACTGACCAATCACGGCACCATCCTCTTGCCAGCCCTGGACTGATAAAGTATGGATACAAAGTGTCTCTGGCAGTTATGAGAGACAGAACTGTGCACAACAGTGGCAGTTGTTCTGTTCTGCGGTGTACAGATGTGCAGCTGCAGATCTCTCCCAGCCTGAGCAGCAGCTGTCCTGAACAGGGCTCTGTGGGGTGGGCGAGAGGGAGGTTGAAGCTAGAGCGCAGGTGCCTATGTAAAAGCCACCTCATCTCACGCTGGGCTCTGTCAATACAACCCCACTTTGATTCTCCTCTACCCCAGACAGCAACAGAGGCAGAGAGCAGAAACCACCCACATGCCACTAAGTGGCCCACTAATGTTTTCCAAGGCCATGCTGAGGTAAAAGCCATTCTTTCAATGGCCTGTGATCTGAAAAAGGACTCGCTGTGCAAGGAAAAGGCATTTCACACCTTGCACAAGCAGAAGGCAAAGTGAAGTTGTGTTTCCCTCCGGTGGAGTCGCCTTCACCCCTGCGTGGTGAGTGTCATCGGTGAGCTGCTCTGTCTGAGGAACAACAGCTCACCCAGGTTCTCTGTGCACCCTGAGGGGCAGCAAGTCTTTCTGACACACTCTTATACTGCCACATTTTAAAGAAAATATCAGAATAGTGTAAAAGCATTTTCTCTTAATGCTCACTTTCTGTACAAAATTCTGTAACAGGCAGTAAGCACTGCAGACAGACATACAGACAAGTAGCCATCTACATCAAGAAATGCATTGAAAACCCTTAGAATGGTATCTGACCTTTGTAGCCAGCGTACTTGACTATAATGACGTCTGCCTGCCTAATGCTGTGTAAGAGATGAACAGGCAAAGTGACTATGGCTCTAATGCATGGAAGTGCAGCAGCTGTCAGCAATCAGGCAATTACAATCCCAATTCTTACTGGATGGCCCAAATTTTCAAACTCCAGATCCACATAACTAGCTACGGGGCCTTAAGCCAGTTGCTTTACTTTTAATATCTGCAAATTGGGGATGTAATGACCTATTGCTGACGGCCTTACAAGGCCTGACTGAGATGTTTGTTTCATTGGCAGCCAGGAAAGCCTCTCTGCATTGCCAGGGTATTATTACTAACTTCATCCTCACCTGGAGTCTGTGAGGTGGGAAGAATAGCTTTTTTTTTTTTTAAATCTATGAGTACATTGTCTCTGTCTTCAGACACACCAGAAGAGGGCATCAGATCCCACTACAGATGGTTGTGAGCCACCATGTGGTTGCTGGGGATTGAACTCAGGACCTCTGGTCAATACTCTAAACCTCTAAGCCATCCCTCCAGCCGTGAATGACTGTCTTATTTATTTATTTGTTGTCTGGTGCCCAAGGAGGTCAGAAGAGGGTGCTGGATCCCCTGAGACAAGTGGTGACGGCTGTGAGCACCATGTGGGTGCTAATGTGGGTGCTAGTGTTTCAATGCCCATCCTCTGGCAAGAGCAACAGGTGCTGGGAATCCAGGCAGCCTGACCTCAAAGCTCATGCCATTAAACATCATCAGCCTCAAATGGGCGTTAATATAAAATGCCACAGGATAATTTACAACTCATTTATCTCCTTTATAATCACTTAGAAAATTAGCTCCATGTTTGTAATCCAAGTGGACACATATACAGGGAGTAAAACAACAGGCCTCTGAGTCTGTCTGATTTTCGGTGTATTTTGAGGCGTTTCATTTTTAGATGATGACAGTTTCTTTTAATTCTGAAAACAAATGAAATTGCATGAACCAAAGTAATTACTCTCAAGATGCTTCAGGACTTAAGGCTCCTGTTATTCCTACACTGATGTACAACTTTAGCCCCATGCCAACCTGGGCTACACAGAAAGCCCTTAACACAACATAAACAAAAATGGATACCCAACAAAGGCGTGTTCTTCCGGGAGTTGACACACAGTAACTGCCGTGAGAGTGTCTTTAGGAAGTACCGTCTCTACTGCTTACGCTTCGGTAATTAAGCCCGATCTGTCCCAGCAGATGGGTTTTAAAATAATTTAAACAATTTGAGTGACTGACACTAATATGTTTGAAAATAGATAAGCAGTTAATTGTGAGGCTAACTCCAAACTCAAAAAGCAACTCCGAGCTGCACTTGGTTCTAGATGCAGCCAACAAACACAAACACAGAGATGAGGTTTCTTTTTCTAAATCACTGTCCTACAATTAAACTGTCAAAGGCCTTCAACCACCAGGTACAGACAGGCCATGGGGCAGAGGAGTCTGCTGCTCAGCCTGAAAACAGAGTTCGACAGCAGAACTCACAGCGGGGAGAAGCGACTCCAGGCACAAGTATGAGCTCAGCATCCTCAGCAAGGAAAGGTGAAGCTGAAAGTAACAGACATCAAGTGCACACTCTGGAAAAGCCAGCCCTGACCCAGTGACTACTCATTAAGAAAGGCAACAGTAGACTCTGTTTTAGCACTGTTTCTCCCCCAAGGCCACTGCCAAAGTCCACGGTCAGCACTGACCAGTGAACGCGCAGGATAGGGCAGCACTGGCACGGCCGGGACACTTTCCTGGGATTCTACCTTCAAATCGCCGCCACTCATCTCCTCCTATTACTTGATTGTACACAACAGCTGCACCTATCTACACCTCCTGCATGAAACCAGGGGCAACAAAGCAGAGATCTCCCCAGAATGCGCTCTGTCCTCACATTATGTACTGTTAATCTGCACACTTACCCAATCCATAGTACCAGTACTCAGCACTCTCATGAAGGCTTTCGAGAGAGAGAACCTGGGCGTACTGGGATGGAGCACTAGGGGTGCCCTCGGCCTCACATCTCTCAGACCTCCTTCTAATCCCACTGGCAGAACATCAGAGCCACTTGTTTAAAACACCGGAACACAAGGCCCAGGGCTGGGCAGTTCAAGGGCCACCCTGCTAACCTGACATTTGCACTTTACTGCGGTGCCTTAAGTCCAAGGACTACAGAACAGGCACCCTGGAGTCCTCTGAAGGTATGTGTGCCAGACCAAGGGAGACTGTGGTCAGCGGGGGGATGGGATAGCCCCAGAGCCTCACCTCTACCTTCTCCTATGTGGGTATTGCCTTTACACTGTTTGGGGAGAGAGGCTCGCTGGGCTGGCTGGATTCACATACATTACTTTCCATTGCTGCAATAAACACTGTGACAGGGACAACTTACAGAAGGAGGCATTTATTGGGGCTGATGGTTTCAGGGTGTTAAGAATCTAAGATGGCAAAGAAAAGGCAGGAAGGCAAGAACAGCTGTGCGCTTGAGTCTGGATTCGCAAGCAAGAGGCAGGAAAAGCTAACTCAAAATGGTCTTTTGAAGCCTCACAGTCTGCCCCCAGTGACATGCCTCCCCGAACAAGGACACACATCACCACTGGGAAGCAAGCATTCCCACATACAGACTACCGGGACCATTCTCAGTCCAACCTCCACTGCCTCCCTCTTGACCCCGAGATGTCCACTTGAGCATGAACTCTAACACTAGCTGGCTTGCTTGTGTCTTTGACCTGATACAAGGTCTTGCTGCAAAGGCCAGGAACCTAGAGGTCAGCATCCTCCCAGCTGCCCGGGCCAGTGTGGTTTCCTTAAGAAGTAAGAAGAAAACCCCCAGGACTGACTGTCAGTTAGATGCTGTTGGTTACTGCTGCCCCTCAATGCACTCAAACACAGAGCAGTGGAAACTACACAAATGGGGGCTGGCGAGATGGCTCAGTGGTTAAGAGCACTGACTGCTCTTCCGAAGGTCCTGAGTTCAAATCCCAGCAACCACATGGTGACTCACAACCATCTGTAATGGGATCTGACTCCCTCTTCTGGAGTGTCTGAAGACAGCTACTACAGTGTACTTACAGATTAAATAAACAAACAAACAAACAAATAAAAGTTAAAAAAAAAAAGTAAAGAAACTACCCAAATGGAAAAGAAAACAAGCAGATAATTATGAGAGCAAATGTCTAGTTTGTTGTAAAAACTGTAGACAGGCTGACAGAACTGAGGGAGCCCAGAAGCTACCCTGAGGGAGGCGAGAGATGCCATCTCAACCCTGGACCTGGACTGCTCATCACCAGACTCCCATGCCAGCAGGAACCAAATGCAAGCTCCCCTGGAATGGGGGCAGTGTCAGTCAAGCCAGTGCTTGATCCCGTGCTTGATGGATCTAGGCTTCAGGTTCATCTGAGAGGACAAAGAAGTGAGGTGTCAGCACAGTTTCCTCCCCAGATTTATGGCTGAAAACAGGGTCAGGTTGGCTATCAGGTGGTTGTGTGTTTGTGTGTGTGTGTGTGTGTGATTTATTATTAATATGTAGTTTTCTTCTAAAACCCACAGCTTTTAAATAAATCATATTGTTAAATATTAAAACATAAAGTCCTCTTTAGCATTAAAACTCGGTCCAAGTCTGGGTTTTAAAAGCAGTCTTTTGGATACCTCATGTATAATAGGTACAATTAGTAACGAGGAAAAACAGTACTTGCTCCCTAACCGTCTGGCTAAATGCTGGCCTTCTCTGCCCTCCAAAGCCATTCATTCATTTTAATTTGCCGTCTCACTCAGCCCCGACTACTCAGGCAAACATGCACCCAAAATGCAGAGCCTGGCCTCTCCGCATCCCTGTCTCTCTTCCTTTAACCAGGAGATTAAACTCAGAGAGACCTGACTACACTGCAGAGCTCCACTTGACTGCTCTGAAGAAAGACACGGGCCATGGGAGCCCATGGGAACCCTGATGGAGCAGCAGCCAGGAGCTCCTCGGGGTGACTGGAAGCCTGTCTTCAGTGTCGCCTACTGACTGGTTGGCTGTGTGAGGGTGGGAGTCTCCTCCCTCCTCCCACGTGTGCATCAGGAAGCAGGCTCATGTGGAAAAGCATGGCTGGGCCTCTCTGGCATGGCAGCTCTCTGCACACTGCTCTCAGGTGTCGGGGTCCCCAACCTTTCCCAGTCTGCAGTGCAACTTTGTATCCACAGTTGAAGTCATCACCCACTTCTTAACTGGGGTGTCCTGTTTCCTTTAGGAGAAAGGCGCTACGCTGTGTTTAGGATGCTTGGTGAGCCTGGGCCACAGCCACTACTCTGACGGCCTCTCGCTTCACTGGGCTCCTGGGTGCTCTTTGCCCTCCTTATCTCAATTCTCATAGCTCATTCCTCTGATGCCAGTTCAAGCCACATTAGATCATATTAAAGGCAGGTTTGTTGAGGAGCTGCTCTTGGACAAGTTCAATGGCCCAAGGATAGAGACCAGGAAAGTCGCCATGGGGAGGGGCAAGAAAGAAAGGTAGCCTCACGCAGAGAGAAGGTAGAGGAAAATAAGAGAGAGAGAAAGAGAAAGAGAGACAGATGCCAAGATGTCTGGGTGGTGTAGGGAAGAGCCTCTGGGGGAAGGGCAGCTCAGCCTGTGGGCAGTAAAGTTCAAGGTTGGGGGCAGGGTACATCAGGGAGGGACTGAGGGATGCTGGGAGAACCTGGAGGCCAGCTCTGCTTTGAGATGTAAAATATTCACCTCAGCCACAGGTCCTAGAGTCTGAAGCCAAACAAATTTCTCTAACAAGACCTAGCACAGTTCAGCTACCTGGGAAAGTGACACAAAGTCCCACAAACAGACTGTATAGAGGTCCTTCCTGCTCTAACTGCAGACTATGTGACAATTCCAGTATGATATTTCCTCAGCAATAAAACCAAACGATATGGTACAGGTCCAGGAATGCGTGAATGCATGTGTGTGTGTGTGTGTGTGTGTGTGTGTGTGTGTGTGTGTGTGTGGCCTGGACGCTCTCAGACCTGTGTCCTCCGAGGCCGGGCTCCTTCCTGCTGTTAGCCACTGTACACAAAGCACCTGAGGAGAAGCTACACTTTGCTGCTTTCTGTAAGAGTTTAAGTAAGTGTTGCTCAAGTGCCTGAGATATGCTCTAATCACAAAAGATTAACAAGTGACATAAAGTCAGGGCTTGACAGCAGACAAAACAAGACAATACAAAAGGTGCTTGCCCGCCCACCAAGAACAGGCAGCGGCAGTTTGAATGACAATAATTCACGGAGCTTAGATATCCAAAGGCTTGGTTCCCGCAGCTGGAGGAACTGTTTGGGAAGGATTCTTGAGGGGGTGTGACACTAGGGGTGAGTCTGAGGTTTCAAAAGACCATTTTGAGTCAGCTCTCTGCCTCCTGCTCAGCTGTGCCTGCCCTATGCCTTTGCTCTGCCACCATGGACTCTCACCCTCAGAAACCTGAGCCTAACTTTTATCCCTGGTTGCCTTGGCCATGGTGCTTTTCTCACAGCAACAGAAACCCTACACGTAAGAGATGGGAGGGAGGGAGGGAGGGAGGCTGGTTAGTGATTCATCTGAACACACCCTTTTCACCTAAAGCTTTTAAAGTCTGTGGCCCTTGCAGCACACTCGCTGGCACTTCGGACGCCCTGACTTAAGTCTTTACTACCACTGGGCTTTGGGCCTCATCAACTACACAATTATTCTATGAGCCAGATTTTATGCTTAAACATACTTCTGCACTTGCTCTATGTGCTACATGCTTTAGATTAAAAAAACACGCACACACACACCCCACTGTGGGCTGAAACAGCACAGTGCCTAGCAGTGAGGCAAGGTTCACCATGAATGACCTGCAGGCTGCAGGCATACCCACCCAGCACAGGCTCAGAGTTGCACTGCATACTGACCCTGTATGACATTCGCCACCTTTCATGTGTTTGGGTTTCCATCTTACTCTGTGCACCACTCACTCCTCGCAGCTTCATGGTACTGTCTGTGCCTGCTCCTCCTCTGCTGGAGACATGATAGCAGACGTCTATCACCTCGGTTCCCCCTTCTCATGACTCTACCTCAAGTCATGCAAACCATAAAAAAGCCACTACAGACCTTCAAGTCTTCACCACAGCCCATATCGACACGCCTCTTTTGGCACCTTCAGCTCGTGTTAGTGTTTCATAGCCCAAGACATAATTACAAGGTTTCTAACCTAGAACTGTCTATCTTCCTCAGGCTATGGCACTCCAAGACTAGATGGTGTTGGTGGTAGAGCTGTTAAGAAAGCTTCGCACATGCTAGCAATGCTCACCACTTACACTCTCAAAGTGGGGATGTGGAACAAGAGGTGTGAAGCATGGATTTCAAGTGTGCATGGTCACAGTGCAGGAACAGCTAAGCCACAGCCTGGCCCTCACAGCATTTCTGTGTGTGCTGTATGTACAGCAGTGTGGAAGTCAGGAAACAGCTTTATGGGATCAAGCTCAATAGCAAGCAGCTTTACCCAAAGGCCCAACTCCAGGATATTCCTGAACCACGGACAGACAGTCTAGCTTCTGTGGTCACTTGACTACGAAGCAAATGGGAAGAAGTACTGACAGGTGCTCAGAGCTCTGTCTAATGGCCAAGATCATACTTAGGGATTTTATTTTCATAATCTTCTTTATTCTTTAGTACCCTAACTATGCCAGACAAGCAAGCAAGGTTATTAGAATGTACAGTGTGCCCAGTAGCATGACAGTTCCCACAGCACCAGAGTCTGCTGTGACTGGGGGTAAAGGTGCTACTGGCACCATGCAGGGAGAAGCCAAAGGTGCAGTTAATCATCCCACAACAGCCAACAGCGAAGGCTCAACCCTTGGCTGAAAACTCCTAGGGCTCATAAATGTTGAGTCCGGTCAATTGCCTGTTTACTCAAAGAAAGAAAAGACTGAAAGAGGTTGGAAAGGGGCCGAGACCAACCCTGACAGAAAAGAGTTTACACCATTTACACGTCCCATAATTCAAAGTGACTAGGAATGAAGGAAGAAAGGCAGCCCACTGCAAAGAGAAAGGCCAGCCAACGGACAGGGCGTGTTCACTGTACTTCATAACTAGCATTATCACAGTCACTTTTAACTGTGCTTAAGGACATAAAGGGAAGGGTGTCCATAACAGATTAATGGGAAGTAACAGGAGTTTAAACGATTTTATATGCATACAAAGCATACACACACACTTTTAAAGCCTTAGTTCTTCTTGTACTTCTTGTATGCCAATGTTACAAAGATCTTAATTAAATTTTTACTATAACTGTACAAATAAAAAACCAAATATAAGCTTAATTTTTTCTAAGAAAGAGTGTTAGATAACTGATTACTAGAAACTGATTCACTTTGAACGTGTCATAATGAAATTATTCCATTTACAATTAATAACCTAGGTTATAGATATGTGGTTGCCTATAACTAGAAATTATAAATATAAATAATAACCTTTATTCTCACTTTTTTTAGCTATGCTAGAAAATTAATTTAAACCTACCTAATTTTCAACTTAAAATGAAAGCAATGCTCCTCTTTTGACAGAGAGACTCTGGGGAGTCGTTTTATAAAAAGCACCCATTAAATACATGTGTAAGTGAAACAACAGTGTCTAAAACACAAGTCGTCAATTCCTTAGGCACACCTGGTCTGACCTGTAGGAAACCCCTATGTACTGAGGCTCTGAGAGGTGAGGAGTAGAAACAGCCTTAAAATTTTATTTTAAAATTTATTTGTTTATTTTATGTATATGATTACACTGTAGCTATCTTCAGGCACACCAGAAGAGGGAATTGGATCCCATGACAGATGGTTGTGAGCCACCATGTGGTTGCTGGAAAATGAACTCGGGACCTCTTGAAGAGCAGTCAGTGCTCTTACCCATTTTAAATGCTCACACACCTCAGCACAAAGGACTGTACTCAGCGAGATTTAAACAGATAGCAGAGTGAGCATCAGGATGTGACTAAGCTTCATGCTGAGCAGTCGCCAGCCCTCAGGAAGCAGGCTTCAGCTGTGCCTCCACCTTCCAGCCGACCTTTCCCAGAGGGGCTGGACTCACTGTTGTGAAAGCTAGCAAAGCATGGGGTGTCGCCTGTGTTATAACCACAGCTCCCATACTGCCCACTCCGTCCCTAAAGTTTCTCTTCATCATCTGACAGTGGGCACCACTGCTGATGTCACCCCTGGCCCTCTCTCCAGATACAGCCTTGAGAAGTGACATCAAACCCCAGGGTGGTGGATGAGAGACCCCACCATGCTGTCTGTCTGCTGCTGGGACCTGATGTCTCCTCAGAGTCCTGCCAGGCCCTTAAGAACCCTTGAGTGAATGCTACACCCCAGCAATCCACCAGTGTTCTTCTGACCTTGCAACAACCACTTTACTAAATTGAGATACACTGGGGGAAGCTACAGATGGACGGACTCTTTAACACCACGACTGAAGCCTTGCCAGAAGCACTGTTGGCCGTAGTGTCACCCTAAGACTCCGGCCTATAGCCAGCAGCTAAATCCCTGCCCTAGGGTACCTAGACAATTAAACAGGACCAAGGTGCTGTGTCCCCTGTATGGAGCTCAGTGGGAATGGGCAAGAGGTTCTGTGCTTCATACCTAGTGTATAAAAAGAAAAAGAATAATTTGGAGGGAGGTAGAGGTGCTGTGCACCTTGTTTTGTGAAAATTAAACACTCTTTATCAATCTATTATAACTAGACTATGGTCAGTGGTAAGAAATGCTAAATTGAGTCATTTCGTTTGGGTTTCATTGATCTAGAAGTCCATGCCTATTTAGCAGCAAAGTTCACGTCCACTGCAAATGTGGACCATGGCAACTGTCCATGGTCACACAGTTCATGGTCTGCTTTTGACAGTCACCAAGCTGTATGTGCTCATCTATGGAAAGGAGCACCTGGGTGGCACTAAACACATTTTCACCATTTAATTTAATTTAATTTATGCCAAATAACAGTGTAAGGAAGAAAAATGAGGGAGAATAACAGAAAGGCCACACTAGTGTGTCTCAGCTCCAAACCACGTAGTGAAGAGGACGTCAGACACAGCTTCACTGAGGAGCAGAGGGCTCTCTATCGTATTATTCAGGCACAAGCATGCAGTACGCGACAGCACAGGGAGTGACCCGAGAACAACCGGAACAGATAATAAATACACCAACCCCCTCCACCTAAGTCCAAAGCCAGCTGTGCTCACGGCCGAGAAAGCGGAACACCAAGCACCCTGAAGACTGACCTTTTGTTGACTGGCTTTTCATCCTTGTCATAGGGCCGCACAAACCACTTCCCGATCCTCACGAAGTTCTTATCCATGAGGCACCTACAATAAGCACATCAGGAATTACCTTCACAGACTCAGTAACAAGTTAGCTTAGCACTCTGTCAGCAACCCGGATGAGAGGCACTAAGGAAACACCGGCAGCGCCAGAGCCACTGTCGGAATGTTTCCTTAGACTGAGACAACTCAGAACTCTGGGCTTGGATTTTCAAAGCCTGAAGGGGTGGGGCAGGGGATAAGCAAGGACAAGAAACAGTTGGGAGTTTCCCAAACTCTGGGATTGAAGTCACAGGTCTGCATTACAGACGTTCCTCTATCATCAAGGTCAGAATGCAGGAAACTTAAGGACTCTTTTTCCTGCATGCTGGGCTTGGCGTTTTCTTGTGAAAAATGATCAATTCTTTAGCAAGAATGCCAATAACAAAACTTCGGCAGAGTTCATCGTCTGCCTTGATGCTTTCTTTCGTGAGGGCACAAAACTACCATCCAGGAAAATGAAGGCTGGGAAGCAGTCTCCCTAATAAGGAGTGTGTGCTGCACTCGCTTCTGTCTCCTTGGCGTCTGGGCTTGTGTGCTCTGCTGTCAAGTCCCAGCATTCTCTTGAGGACGGGTTAGTCATAAGTGAACCCGTCACAGAGAAGAGCAACAGAGAAGACAACGGAACAAGTTCATTCATGCGCAGGCAGGTGACGACTCCACCACAGCTGTCACCTGTGCAATGGGTGGAGGCCGCAGAGCACCAAGTACCCTAGATCTTAAATAATAGGAATGTAAAAGAAAATGGACATTCTGAACCAGGTGGAGCACAATGATCTCTCAATGTTGGTCTGAAGGAAAGCTGTTCAAATGCGGTGTGGAATTCTTTTGTACAAGGGCTGTGAGAACTAGACAGTGACTCTTATCTCACTATTCAGGCACATCTGTGCTGTTTTGTCTCTGCCGTCCTCACTCCATCAAAGCCTATGGAAACAATTCAAGCCCTCACCCATTTTGTTACATGTAAATGTCAGGCAACAGCCTGTCCTCACAGAATAACTCTCTCTGTGCAAACCCAATATGAAACAGGGTTACATCAAATACCACTGCGTTTATTTGCAAAGTGAACGGGGGTCTCCCTTGTTCAAGCAAAGAAAATCATTTCCAGAGTAACTCAACCCGACTTCACGCGTCTAAGGGACAGAGACGCTGACTACATTCAACTCTGAGCACGAAGTCTGCAGCACCTGCCTAAGGAAAAGGTCACATGGGCTGAAGCTGTAAGCTTCGTCAGGCTCTTCCCCTGCCAGACTCCATCCGTTCCCAGCAGACACTGCTGCACAGAACGCAGTCCAGTAAGAGCCAGGAGCTGCTAGCGTCCCAATGGCAGTCACCAGCACCAGTGTGGGTGGAGACGAGTCAGTGCCCACAGCTGAGACACAGAGGGAACATCTCCTAGCAAGGTCAGAGTCTCCAGAGTTGTGGGAGCTGCCAGGTACATCTGTGCCCAGGGCCAGGACGTAATTGACAGCTCCATAATACTCCCTTAACTCCTCGTTTCCTCTTTTATTTGGTTTTTCAAAACAAGGTTTCTCTGTGTAGCCCTGGCTGTCCTGGAACTCACTCTGCAGACCAGGCTGGCCTTGAACTTATAGAAATCTGCCTACCTCTGCCTCTGATTCCCAAGTGCTAAGATTAAAAGTGTGTACTACCATTATTGCCAGCTCCTTCTTCTTGTCTTAAGCCCAGATCCACATCATAGCTGAATTAATACGCACACATTTCTTCACTTGGTAAAAGCTATCACTGAGTGTCTACTTTGAAATCCACAGTACACAGAATAAAAGCAGTGGTGACAGGCACGGGGTCACAGCCACCAGCAAACTTCATCTCAGAGAACCGCGCTGGATAAAGTTGTGTTGGGTGTGGGATGGAGATTCATACACAACTCCTCTGAGGTGAGGCTGAACGTGAACAGGACGCTGTCAACTCAAAGCCTTGGGAGGAAATGGAAAAGACATGACTACACTGTCAAAGACAGTTCTGTGGCTAACTAGCATCTGGGGAGTCCTAATTCTGCAACAGACTACAGTGGAGCAGACATGCAATCTGAAAAGAAACTAAAAGGAAACATAAAAGCTCTTCTAATACTGCAACAAAGTAAAGCAGCACAGAGCAGAGCAGTTGAACAAGAGCAAGGCAAGGTACATAGCTCTCTGACACAGCCGCTTCCTCATGAGACAGCACCACAGCCAGTGAGCCAGGGCTCCCCTGACTGCGCTGCACCTCCTCTCCGGTTTTAATCTGTGAAGACCGTCCCTGTCTCTGATGCCATCTGGGGTTTCTCATGTTTATAGCAGGGTTTCAGTTCTCAGTCAGGATGACAGTGACTATTCAACACAAGTCAACTGCCTGTGCTGTAGCACATTCTGGGTCCTGCTCTGCACTGCCTAGTGCTCAATCAATAGCTGACAGGAGAGTTAGACACATTAAGAATTAATTCTCTTCCTGTTCATAACCCAAGCACTCTTATGGCCATGTGTGTGGTGTGTATGTACTCTTACCATGAGGCAGTCAGTGACTGGGAAGGAAATCTATTGAACTGGTTTCTTCAAAGCATGTCTGTCAGTTCCCACGCAGCCTAAAACCACAGCGCCTGAGCACTGATGGCATAGTGTGGCTGCTGAGACACGTTCAGGAAAACCAACACGACTACAGACTGCATTACTTATGTTCAAAGAACACAATTAGGCAAATGCTTTTTTAAAGGTAGTTTTAAATTATAAAAATGTCAGACGTAAAATATACACTTCTACCACTCTTTGCTCTTTTTGGTAGGATGAGGGCCAAAATTTGTATTTAACTCAACCTTGCAGACAATTCTGTCTGCCGAGAACTGCTTCAGAACACTTCCCAGTCACTACCAGGCATGTATCTATTATAGTCAACCTGGGTACCAGCAACATTTTCAAAATCAGTTACCTAGGAAGCTGGCATCGTTCTGTAAGGCAACTGAGGAGCCCAGAGGCTGACAATGCTAAGCAACAGCTGGCAAGGTTCTCTGTAGGTGCCGCCCCAGCAAGGGCACCATGTCAAGAACAATGCAGCAGTGCTAGAATGAAGGCAAGAGCCACGTGTGCACCCACGGGACGTCCCTGGGATGTGCACTCTGTGGTGGCCCTGAATAACTGTCCAAGGTGTCAGTTCCCACCTCTGTTGCCAAAGCCTGGGCAGACCTGAGGCAGGGTTACAAGTGCTGGGCAACGCCCAGGCTAACCCAGCAAGTCACTTCCCAGGTGGGTAGGACCGCTGGGAGGAGCAGAAGGAAGGGCGCCTGGCCAGTACTTCCAACACAGTGCCCTCTTCCCTCTAGCTGCCCACAGACTATATACCACCCACCTGCAGGCCAAGCATCATCAGTGCCACCTCCCCCTCCCCAGATTCATCAAATTCAGGAGATCGATTCTGTCAAGCTTACTACCACATGTACAGCTGAGGGGATGAGGGACCCCTTCCCAGCTGGCCCCACACCCTCTCACTCAGTGGGTGAGCTTCTCCTGTGCCCTAGTGGGTGCTGATTCTTGCAGCAAGATGTAGCCAGGCAAGGCCTACTTTACATCCTCTCTAAAATGACTATAACCTTAAGTTCTTTTCCAGGACTAGCCTCCCCTGAAATGTTCACTTCGCCTCATGCAATTCCAAAGGCCTGCACCTTTCTTCATGGCCCAGTCAGTGTCTAATGCCATTTTCTCATTACAAACAAACAACCCAAAACCAGTTGTCAACATCCTCACCCTGTGATAATAGATAGATAGATAGATAGATAGATAGATAGATAGATAGATAGATAGATAGATAGATAGACAGACAGACAGACAGACAGCTTGACTGATGCTTTTAGAAGACACAGATTCCTTTCCAGGCCATTTACAACTAGATATGTGTCTAGGTTTTTAGACTTATATCCTCCCATTACAGACTGTACCTAAATCTAAAGACTCATTCTCAGACGTGGCATTTCCATAAAATGGAAACTGAATTGTTTCTTGTACTCCTACTATGTGATTCCCAAGGGCGCCAGATGTCTCCACATCAGATAACTGTGTCTTCCGCTGCGGCTGCGCCTGTTACTCAGCTCCATGACTGCAAGAGCTATGCTGCAGCGCTCGCCTACCATAAGACCCCAGCGCCCAGAGTGTGTGGGCTCCGCTGGTGTGGAGCCAGGTCCAATCCCATGCTATGCTCCCTCGCTTCCGAGGCGCTATGGGTGGCAGAGGGAAGCCTGGCAGCCATCAGTCGGCAGCACCAGTACAGTGCCAGGTAGGGGGCCGTCCTTTCCAGACGTCGGATCCACACTGCCAGGTTCCCCTGCGTGCACAATGGTAAGACCGAGCACACAGCCAAACGTTAGTGGCCTTCCACTGTGCAAAGCAGTGCCGACCTGACCTCTGGAGACTGCAGTGAGCCCCCATGAAAATCAGGACGTTTATTTTATTCCAAAGCCTTCAGGCACTTACAAACTAAAGCCAACCTGGCAGTGTACCAGATGTTTCAGGTTGTCACAATGTCACCATGTCACAAAGGCAAGCTGCTTCAGTACATAAAACACTCTTGAGTTTCTGAACTACACACATGCTCTGGTGTTTTGTTTTGTTTTGTTTTGTTTTCAAGAATTTTTTACTCCATACTCATAGACAGGTAATAGAGTTTGATGCATCATGAAAATCCACATCAACTGCAAAGAAGGACACAGTCAACATGTCTCAAGTGCTAAATCACATAGAACAAGCTCCCAAAGAGCAGCCCCACGAATGTCTCCATGAGGAGGAGGAAGCAGCCTCAGTGTGGTACCCAGCGCAGCCACGGCAGGGTGAGCATGGGGTGCAGTCACTTAGGTGGAGACTTCAGAACGATCCATGCTCATGTGGTGCGGAGAAGAAAGGGATGGGTAAGAGAGGAGGTGGGGCTAGCTCAATCACAAGGGAGTCTAGATAAATAAAAACCAAATTAATGGTATTTTATCATCCTGGGCATTTAGCCAAAGATAACTGGCCTTAAAATAAAACTTAGAAGCATGCTTACTTTCTCAAAGGACATGGGAAATAAGCAACGGACAGACCTGAGACAGAGAACTATGGCACTGTCTTTCCACTTTTCCAAGTACTACAGAGTCACAAAGATAAAACCTAAAGAAGAAAAGAGCTTAAAATTCCTACCCCCCCCCCCCCAGAAACCTGCCAGCTCCCAAGCCATAAAGAGCAGCTAACCGGAAGACAAACTCATCCCACTGACCATCAAGCATGGTCATGTGACATCGACGTCCGCCCCCTCCCTTAGAGATTCTACTTTGTCCGTTTCAGTCTTGTGGCCAGTATCTTACTGATGAACTATGAGCAAATGTGGTATGCATTACTTCAGGGCAGATGTGCCACAGGCTTTCAGATCCTGAGTTACCAGCATTCTTTGCTCTCTGTCAGGAAGCCAACAAGGAGAGGCAGAGGCTGCCTGCTCAGGGCCTGGGGCTGGGGCAGGTAGGCTGAGAGCACTGCAAGCACAGACAGCCTCTGCTATGAAGCAGGAGCATGACCTCCAATAGGCAGTATCCCTGAGCCTAACCTGACTGGGAAATCAGGCCAGTGGCCACCAAAAGCAAAAAGGGGAGGGGAGGGGAGGGAAGGGAAGGGGGGAGAAGGGGAGGGGAGGGGGGAAGGGAGGGTGCAACTTTCTAAAAACTATGAACATGGGGCAGGTCTGATTGTCAGACAAGCAACTACATTACAGGAGCAGCACAGAGACCGTGTGAGGCAAAAAAGATGGCTCACAGTAAGAGCGCATGCTGAACTTCCAGCACAGCGGCTCACAGCCATCTGTAATTCCAGTTCAAAGAGATCTGATGCCCTCCTCTGGCTTCTGAAGGCATCAGGCATGCACTTGGTACACATACATACATACATCCATGCCAGTAAAGCACTCATACAAATAAAATAGAATAAATCTAAAACCAAACCAAAACAACACCAAAAACAAAACTTAAATCGCTACTATATTTCAAAAGATGACTGACTGTGGCCCGGAAGTTATATTTTAAACTAACGCCATGAAAGTAACAGGAGAGGACATCTGTCCTCTGCTCAGGGCAAATTACATCCTAACACTAAGTGTTCTCTGAAGATGAAACAAACTGTCAGAACCTGCTCAGATAACAGCAAGTTTCAAGGAAGGAGGAGCCCAGAAGACTGGTGTTACCGACCAGAATCCTTGGAGTGTGCTGGGGACCATCAATGTCGAAGCCACTCTAAAAATAGCAATCCTGACTGCCCTTCTCTAGGCTGTGAGGGCAGTCAGCCCAAAAGAGCTCTCATAATGAGAAAGGGGGTGTGCTGGGCCAAGGACCACATCACAGCTCGGTAGGTGATGGAGCTGAGTCCCAGAGCACTCCTGTCTCTGCAGGTGATAAGGAAAGGATTTCAAGAAGTGAATCTCTGGAAAAAGCAAAGCTGTAACACTGTTATGCAAATGTTTGCACAAGTAGCTTGTTCATTTATTTGTTTCTAAATGGATGCATTTGTCCAGCTGGAAGTGCATACCGCAGACAGGCAAACACTGAACAGTGACACAAGAAATGAGTGTCTGAAGTCACACTGCTCACAATTTAGAATCGCTACAGAACATCAATAGAGTGGTGCTTCAGTACCAATCAATAGCAGTCCAGAATGCAATGCTCTTCTGTGTGAAAATGGCAGGATCGCTTAGCTCTGGCAGTAAACTTGTCCTTAATGAGTCACTGCAGTGACATCACTGTTAGCCTTTCATGGAGATCAATTTATACAGCTCCTTCTCAGACCTAAGTAAGAGCCTTTCAAGGCAGTGAATGGAACTGCCTTTTAATTAAGGGTCTTTGCACCTTAAGAAAGGCAGGATAAATCACTTATTCAAGGTCTGTTGATGTACCAACTAAACAAGCAATGAGTTAGAAAGCGCACAAGCCCTGCCGCTGAGCTGTCCTCTTTTTAGGACAGGAACTCAGAATTCAGGCTGGAAAGGCAGGTTGACCTTCCGTGGGCGCAAGCAGAGAAGCCCAGCAGAAACGGCAGGAAACTGACCGACTGAGAGAGCGCCCACCCGTGAGGCAGCGAGTTTTCACTCACAGAATGCAGCCACCCCAGAACGGAAGGAGAGTGAGGGACTACCTTATAGAACCACAGCCCCAGATATCTCACAGGGACCTTGAATTACAGAGAGTCCCTACCTGGGGTAGAGGGATCATCAAGTGCTTGCTCAGGTGAAAGCTGCCCCGCTCCCCACCTCAGAACTCACTCCCACAAACAAAATGATGAAATCTATATGAAAATAAGAATTATTGGCCGAGTATGTGAACTACATTACACACGCTAACTGAAGGGGCCTGCACTCCATCCCCCACTAGCAGGCTGCTCATGGAAGGCTGAGTGCTGACAGACTCTTAGCAAACCGAGACCCAAAGTTTACTGTACATCACAATTAATTTTCTTAAAAAATAACGGTTCAATTTGAGCCAGGCTTTAGTTCCCATCATAAATTCTGAATGCATGCAGGAACTCAGCTGCAGTTTTAAGCTGAGCCAGGCTTCAGTTCCTATCATGAATCCTAATGCATGCACTGCCCTGAACAAGGAACTCGGATGCACATCCTTTCACTAAGTTCCCTTGTCTTCTCACTTTCTATCAACAAAGAGAAATGCTAACAAACAGGACTAAGAAAAAGTTATGTTTTTCTGGGAGGAATTAATCATTATCTAAGAACACAGTGAGTTACAACATTAAATAGATGTTTTGTTTACATCCCCTAGAACCCTACTTAAAAAGCATGCTTGGTGAGCCCTTTACAAGACACACAAATGTACTACACAGTACATTTTTCCCTGAATGCGTTTTGGGTGATCTTTTGCTCTTACTTACTTGGCAGGGGTACAAAGAATTGCCAAATACTTCTTCAATCAATAATGCTTCTTTAGACAAGTGACATCTTTACAGAAAAATGCGGAGCAAAGTAATGCCAGGGCCCCGTTTGAAGGAAGCAGAAATGTTTAGAAAAAAGGCCTTTTTAAGGGACTCAGGCCGGGCAGTGGTGGCGAACACACTCGGAGGCAGAGGGAGGTGGATTTCTGAGTTCGAGGCCAGCCTGGTCTACAGAGTGAGTTCCAGGACAGCCAGAGCTACACAGAGAAACCCTGTCTTGAAAAACGCAGACTCTGTTACTTAGAGACTTCTAGCTATCACCCTAGCCAGCAGCTTCCATTTTTAATGACCTTGGAGCATCATCTACAGACTCCAGAGAAGAAGGGAACATTGATTCCCACTGAGGCTTTTAACTGGGCCATTCTTAGTCATCTGTATCTCCCCGAACACCACAGAGAGCCTGGAAAGAGTCCTGGGGCAGGAGGTGAGGAGGCAGGCACTCCACACTGATGCTGGAGAACTACTCAGGGCAACATTCTTCAGTCAACTCTGCAAGACTGTGACACCAACCTAAATGAGAGCAATGAGCTATAACTCATGAATAAAGCACAGCCCTCATGAATGTGAGCAGCTGTTTTAAGAACAGCTCTCTAAAAACCCTAAGGATCCCAGGTTGGCCTTGAGCTCCTGACCCTCTGGCTTCTACTTCTGGAGCCAAATAGCTGCAGGTGTGTGCCACCAAAGAACAAATGTTGTTTATGTATGTGAGTAGGTCTGCGGGGCAGGGGAGAGAGGAGGCTATTGCAGGGGTGGGGCAGAGAAGAGGAAGAGGGACGACTGCATCACAGACTGCCACGTAGTAAGAGAAGACATGGTGACATTTCAAATCAATATTACAGAGGTAATGGTGATGATGATTCCAACAAGGACAGTCAGCAGGTGCTAGAAAGCTAGTGAGTGGGCTGTAGAGGAAGGGAGATCCCACATTCCCACTGTGTCTGCCACAACTTAGAAAAGGAATGGGGCCGACCAGGAGCTCAGTTGGCAAATTTCTAATTTAGAAGGAAGAAAGCTGACAGAGAACACCACTCCAGCCAAGTGACTGCAGGCTCTGACCTGTGTCAGATGCTGTAACTCTCAGAGGAGGTACAGCCTCACCTGCATGCCATTCCTATTAAAAAGAATAAGCCTAATAGAATCACAAGAGACTGCCTCAAACTGAAGAGCCAAGCTAAGGCCTCACTCATCACCAAGGGCAGCATCTGCAAGAACGGCACAGAGAAAGGACTCTCCCAGACCTGAGGAGCTGTGCAGCTAAACGATGAATTATCGTGCGTTGTCGTGGATTAGCTCCTCAACTCGGTGCGAGAAACAGAATTGTCAAACCCACAGCATCTCAATGACAGCAAGGGTTACAGGAGATTGTTTTATCACTTCTGTGGGCCTGTGCTTACGGGAGAGGGCCGACTTGACCTTAGGAATGGATCCTTCATTTTCAAAAAGTAAAAGAAGGACATTGAGACTAAAGACTGAACAAGAAGCATGTTCAGACTGGGAGGGGATGCAGGGATCTCTATACTGCTCCTAAACTTCTCCAGGAGGGGATGCAGGGGGGCTCTGTGCTGCACCTAAGCTCCTCTGGCAATATCAAACAAAAGGAAATATAAAAGCATAGCTCACACATTGCAGATGACCCCGTGTCTAAAGTCCAAGTGGACTCTGGGCGCCCCTTTCTTACCTTTCTAACAGATTGTGGATTGCTTTGAAGAGCAGCGTCCTACATTCATAGGAAAGGCCATTTTCCCAGAGTCCTTCTTCCACAACTGAAAAGAAATAAGAAAAAAGAAAAAAAAAGAACCAGTAAAAAGGACATCCAAATAAAAAGCAACTTTGACATGTTTTTCTAATGCAAAGTTAATGAGCTAATTCAAAGGGCTTCATCTCAATCTCACAGGGAACAGGGAGGGGGAGTGAGTGCTGTCCTCAGCAGAAGGCAGGACTGTGAGCAGAGAGAACAGGGTTCAGGGGCCTCAGGGGCCGTGCAGGCCCACTGGCCTCTCCAGCCTTCAAAGTGCAAGTCACTTCTGATACTCAGGACAACTTCCCAAGTCTCAAAGATTAATTCTGAGCAACTTCTACTAAAAAGTAACTAAGATCCCATAAGGTAATACCTAGGCGATTCCCAAAAGTATCTGAAAAGTGTACAAAGGTTGTTTGACTGGAAGTCTATCTAGATGGGACTTTTTTAAAGAATTCAGATATTGCTAAAAAATTAACTCTTGCTGGAGTATTAAATTGTTTCCTGGACTTATAATTTTATAAACGCTGAACATTTGTATTGCCTAATGCCCGTGCAGTCCTAAAGTTCTATTCCTTTTCGTAATTAGATCAGGGGGAGCTCCAAAATAGATGGTTCCTTTTAAGTTAAATCAGCTTGACTCGAGACAGGGGAAAAGGACAGATGTCAGGAGGCGGAGGCAGGTGGAGTCTCTGACTGCATGGGACCTAACCTAGAATCTAGGGAGGCTGGGGAAGTGATGCAGCTACACTGCTCCGGGGATTTACGTTCTCCGTTCTCCGGAGTGAGAAGGAAAGCTAAAGACAAAGGCAATGGTCACAGAGTCTGTGGGGTCCTACAGGAGCGGGGCAGTCTCTTCATGAAACCCACAAGTCATTGGGTGATAAATACATACAACATTTTAAATCTAGGCTCCAAGCTTCCCAGCTAAACCTTAATTCTGTATGGGTTTAAAAAAAAAAAAAAAAAAAAAAAAAGGTAGTAGGAAAACTGTTTTATAGGCTGTATTTATCAATGTTTTTGGTATCAGAAGAAAAAGACACAAGAAATCAAATAGCTGTGTACACACACACACACACACACACAGAGTGGAAAGTGTCAATCAAAACAAAGAATCCCTAATCGAAAACACTGCCCTCCAGCTACTGTAACTGTTACAGGCAGGCAAATTAAGAACGGCAAACAGAAGCGAGCCTGTCTCAGCTGCTGTGTGCAGACCCAGGCTCCTGGCAGTGTTACCTCACTGTGGTGATAAAGCTGTGCTTCGGATCTTTTTAAACTGCTGTCATAAGTGACAGCTTCTGAAATACCATCCTCATTCAGATAAAGTGTAAAAGCACTAAACATTTTTCAGAAGGCACCATTTTATTACAAACAAAATTAAATAGCAATAATTACTGCTTAGCATCCAAATACTCAAAATCTTCACAATTTATAGTGCTTTCCAACTTTTAAAACATGTGTCTTACAGAATCAGTGTGCTCTTTAAAGAGAAAGGCCATGTAGAAGGTTCCAAGTGCTCAGGTGTCAATGAGGCAAATTACCAAAGCATCAGCAAGGAGTTTTCCCAGCTGACCCCACCCTGCTCCCAGAGGGAGAGCTAGGAGGAGGAGATGCCCAGGAGTGGGGAAGGGCCACAGCACTCATTCCTGCATCCATCCTCCATCTGCACTGTGTACACAGTCCAAACTGGAATTGCATCAGAGGAACATGGGCTCCCTCTGAGCTGTGCTACAGATTCCCCTTAATACATCACACTGCAGCAAGGGCTGAAATGAACATCTAGCCTTCAGAAACACTTCTGACTCCCCCAGTGCTTTTAACCTCGGGCAGCAGAATCTACTGAAACCTATTATCTAGAACCCGGAGCTCAGCATGCACACTGGCCTCGGCAGAGGCAGGGGGGGGGAGGGGCTGGTGGGAAACAGTTTCTCATTCAGTCACTACAACTACTGAAAAGCAAATTTTGTTTGAACCCTACAAACACAAACAGACTTTTAAGAAGCAGGAGGCAGGAGAGGAAGTGCCTTGTTAGATTTGCTGTGACATATGGCCAAGGGGCAGGAATCTAACAGGAGGCTGAGAGGATCTATCTGTTCCTTGCCTTTTGTTTTCAACTCTGCTGCCCAATGCATAAAACAGTCTTACAATCTAAATTCCCCAATTCTCACATCCACTTCCTGAGAATATAAAATAAACAAGCACAGCAACAAGACAACATTCATCAACTTCACCTACGGACTGTGCCGAATAATACTTCAAGATCTCAATTTTTGATGTATCTGATTTCTAAGAGATTGACTTAACAAAGAACTGAGTAACAAAATAGCACAATGGCACATTAATTCTGAAATACAGCATCATACCCATAAAAATCCAATTACACACGGTATCACTGACTGATCACCATTCTGTCGCCATTGATTGCCTTGTAAAATCTATTTGAAGTCATTAATAACTAAATGGACTTATTTATATCAAATCAAACCTACTCGGTACGCGGCTCTCTTGAACTTGTGTGGATGTAGAACACTTGGCATCACTTAACAAATCTATATCAGAAATGCATTTAGCTTGTCCACTGTCAAGTCATCAGTCAAATATGGAACAGAGGATATAATAGTAGAGCTAGAAGACAGATGTAGACGTGCTGTTTGTTCTGACCTGTTCAAGAATAACAACCCTGATAATGCTCAGCAGACAGAAGCATGGCTGTGACATGTCATCTCACCAGGCTGGCTAATGTCTTCCTCAGGAACCTCTAACAGCATGGGTCCTCCATCAGTTGTAGGATAACCAGAATTTTAATGAAGGTTTCTGCTCCGCGATGTGGCAGCTGAGACATGACCCACGTTAGCATTTCAATGGATCACAGGACTTGTGTAAAGCCAGTAAATTTTCAACTAAAGGAGGTCAGAGAATTAGATTTCTGGATACACTGAGCAAGACCTTCAGAAGACAGCTTGCAGAAAACAGCCCCACATCCCTGTGATCACTCACACTGCAAGAGAAATAGTCAAGTGTCGAATCACACTGTCTTCCAAATCCCTGCGCGTCCCCACTCACCGATCTTTTCAAGCATGATGGAATGAGCATTACCATTGTTATCTTACACTGTTACTGAAAAACTGCTCTGGAAGGGGAGCCCCCACCTGGCAGAGATCTCTGGCTCCCGGGAGGGCACTCTGCACCTCACAGTTGACTCCAGTCTTCCCTTATGAGCCCACGCCACTTAAACGTCCTAAGTTAGGCAGATGTTTATTAAACAACTACATGTTCAGGAATTACCAGGGACCAGCATGAGATATACATTAAATGGGGTGGGGTGTTTTTGCACAGATTATCACAGTATAGCCCAGGTTAGCCTCAAACTCATGACAATCCTTCTGGAAGTCTGGAAGCTTCAGCTTCCAGATTTCAGAATTACAGGTATGAAGAGTATTCAATGTTAATGAAAAGCATGCATGTAGTTGGTACACAGGATGCACACATACAGCACACACGTATATGATACATACATATGACTCAGTTCGGGCAGTTTCACTTCAATCCATCAATACTTAAGATAAACTTTCCTCTAAGATGGCTGTGTTAGTCAAGAAGACTTAACCCCCGGGTTTCAGTGTTGCTCTCAATTAAACAATAAAAATCAAAACCATTTCTTTCCTTCTCTTTGGAGGAGACCTGCTTTGAAACATAAACCCACTCGGCTCGGTGCTGACAGGATAGGTCCTGACTTGCCTTTTACACTGAAGCTCCAACAGTGGCTGTCAGAGCTATCACTGTGAGTGACCCCTACTCTGTAACTGTCTGAACCTCAGCTGTCTTCTTGGCACTCTCCCGCGACCCCAGCTCAGCCAGCACTGCTGTTCTTGCTGCAATAATCTTGCAGAGCAGTTTACAGGAGGCTTAGCCCTGGCAGAGGGCACTGTCTGGCATGACCACCAGAACACAGAAACACGATTCATTAGCCACGCCTGAAGAGCTAACAATGCTACTGCTGCTCGCTGCCTTTCAGTCCCCACATCAGCCTGAGAATAATGCTCTCTCCTTACTCAACAAGCACATTTACAGACAGGAAAAACTGTAATCACCTTTGATTACGAGACGGCAGATTTCGCCTATATGAGCCGCCAGCCATGGTGACATAGTAATTAGTTTGTAACTGACAGGTTAAAACAGCAAATGTAGCAAACGTAACACAGAAGAGGGAAGGGAGGAGAGAAAAGAGAGCAGAGAAGGAAAGAGAATGAGCAAACAGAAGGCTCAGAGACCGAGGCTGCTCTGCGTGCCCTGCCTCCCTGAGGGGAGGCACAGTGGCGGTCGGTCCACGGCACAGTGAGAGCCGCCTGAGGCAGCCCCCACACACACACTCACACACACACTCACACGTTCATTTCAGGAAAACAGTGGCCACGCTTTGGCCGAGCTTTAGCTTACTCACTGGCCTTTCTTTTCTGCTCCTCTCACCAAAACTCTGTGACTGACGGTTACAGCAGTGTCTGTCCGTCCATCCCCTCCATCTTCCTTTACCACACTTCTACTGCACCTCTCTTACCTGGCAAACAGCTTGTCTTCATTTACATGAACACTGTTCCAAGCTTTTTTTTCTAATGTGGATTTTAAAAATACTCCTCTGAAGAAAAGCCAGACTGCAGAACAATTAGATGCACTCCTCGTCACTTGGCCCAGCGTGCAATCAGGGGCACAGGTCCCCGCTGTGAGAACAGAGGCCTTGAGAGCAAGCACAACCATCCTGCTACTTGCAGAAGTGACCAGTCCTTCCACACCCGGGGGCTGCACCCTTTGTGGGAGCAAGCGGTGTGCTGCCTGCCAGCCAGAGTTGTGCAGACGTTGGTACGTAACAGGAAACCACATACTAGATGGGGAGTGCAGGCTAAATAGCAGAAAGGACAGCTGGAAGCCAATATTGTATTTAATTAGCGTTTAAAAAACAATTACCTTTTAGGCTTCCCATAACATCGCTGTACTTTACATTACAAATGTGCTACAAAGCAAAGAAGAATTCACACACATGAAGAGTGCAAATACGATGCCACTGTGTGTAGGAGTATACATACACACACACACACACACGCACGCACAGGCACAATTTTTGGTTTAAATGTACTCTAGCAACCTGAACACTGCTATTGTGCTTCCAATCTTTCAAACTTGCAGATTGGCTACAATCAAGTCTCTTCGCAGAATCAAGTTATTACTCTTTACCTTCAAGGAGAAGAGTGTGTAACGTCTCCATTGAGTTAGCTTATTTTCTGTTATCTGAACAAAATACTTAGGTTCAATACTTAAGGTGGGTTTCCTTGTTTTTGTTGTTTTTGTTTTTGTTTTTTGCCTAGCTGTCCTGAAACTCACTCTGTAGACCAGGCTGACCTCAAACTCAGAAATCCACCTGCCTCTGCCTCCCCAAGTGCTGGGATTAAACCCACCACTGCCCGGCTGAAGGCAGTGGTGGGTTTAATCCTTAGCTCAAGCTGTTGTAGGCAGAAAATCTCCCTGACTCATCATGTCAAGAGGGTAAAGACAAGAATGGGAAGAGAACACAGCGGTCAGATGTGAGACATGCTCCCTCACAACGCTGCCTCTTTTCTGAGAGCTGAGGCCACAAAAACTGCTCTGAGGGGAGGAGCATGCTCACAGAACCCTCCCCAGCACCCTGAGCACTGACACAGGGCCAGCACAGCCGCTCCAAGCACACTTAGCAGAGGCAAGCCTCATGGTGCACATATCTTCCAAACTAGCTTATGGTTTGTCTTCTCCTTCTTCCTTTGTTTGTTGCTCAAGCTGTACCAAACTCAAAATCCTTGCCTCAGCCTCCACAGTGCTGGGATTCCAGGCTACATGTAGCAAAGTGTAGCCCATCACAGCTGCATCCACTTTAAATCATGAAGTTCTAAGAGGGTTTATGAGACTGACCACAGCCTTGGAAAGTCAGTTGGATGGTGTTCTGCTCAGGCAAACTCGTGAAAGAACATTTCGTTAAAGTGGACACAGGTGAAAGACTAAGGCAGACTGGTGAAGGAATGTTCAGCTAAGCAGACACAGGAGAGAAGATGCTCTGCCTAAGCAAGTACGTGAAGGACAGGGGATGAGGGACTCTTCACTAACAACGCACACCTATTGGTTCACCTTCACGCTGCGTTTGTCAGGGCTCCGTAGAGAGAAACTCACCAAAACCCTCTGGTGGTGTGGTGGTGCGCTGCAGTTTCTTGCCACTTCTGCAGACTCCAGCCAACTGGCAGAGTGATGTCAGCTGAGACAGATGCACGTGCTGAGGCAACACCCATGGAGGGGATAAATAGGACTCGACTCGATAGACAGTGATGGAAAAGAAGCTTAGCGTGCTTATACAGGTAGCTAGCTGCGCAACGCCTGTGGGTCTCACATCTTTGTTGATCTTCGTTTCTCTGAGGCACAGCTGAGAACTCCTGGACCCTCCTGTTAACTAGCGCTGAGGCTGAGGCTGAGGCCTGGTTGTCTCTGCTAGGCAGTGCCACTGTTTGCTATCTCAACTACTGAACTGGACTGCTGGCGCATCTGTGAAGTGTTTGTGAGTGGTTCCATCTGCCACTGCCTGCTAATCTGTGAACTGAACTGCAAATTTCCAGACAACACAGATGGGAGTTGCTCCAAAAAACTTTTCTTAACAGGTTCACTTCTCCTGCATCCTTTCTTTTCCACTACTTCTAGTGGGTGGTTACAAGGGAGGTTAAAGTGTTTAAGAACCATCATTAAAAATATGTTTTGAAAAAAATTAAAGTTGCACAGCCTTAACACGGCATCCACAGATGAGGCACTGGAGAAAGCATGGGAATAGCCGGGCCCAGAAAAGCAGAAAGCTAGGAAAGGAGCTGCTGGCTCCGGCTCCGGCTCCGGCTCCGGCTCCGGCTCCGGCTCCGGCTCCGGCTCCGGCTCCGGCTCCGGCTCCGGCTCCAGCGGTGCTTGGTTGGAGTCATGCACACTGAAGGTCTTTCCAGCTCTGGCCCCACTGAACTGTCAAGGTGCACTGTGGTGTCAGCCTCTAGGACAGTAATTCAGGACTAGTCCTCAACAATCTCATAAAACCCGTAACATAAGCCAATACTGCAGTTAAATTGGCGTTTGGAGGGCTAGCTTTAAATCTATACATCATTTAAAATGGTTTCTTCATGAAAAAAAATGTATTTGCCAAATATTTAGCTTATATTACCTTGCCAATCACATGATGAAAATTTCTGTCAACTGATGTATGATACTAATTCTTCACTCCATGATTTAAAAACTAACTATGCTATTATAAAGTACACCAATCAAGAAGTACTTAATTAGTGCTGACTATTTAACCTGAACCAATCAGGAAGCTTTTTGAATTTTCTATAATATTAGGGAACAGGTCAGGGTGCTGAATAATTCACTTATTTTGCATACAATTTTCTGCATATTACATACCAAAATTTTAAAACTTTAATCAACTGTGCTTCAAAAAGAACAGAAACACAGAAGACTCCCACGATGGCCAGACTGAGCATCAGCCACAGAAGCAGCCCAGCTCTGAGCACACTGAGCTGTAAGTACACGTTCACACAAACCACCCCAGCTCTGAGCGCGCTGAGCTGTTAAGTACACACTCACAGAAACCATGCTTTGTCCACAGCACTCGCTCGCTTGGAAGCTGGGGGACAGCCCACTGCTCAGCAGCCACTCCAAGGCAGAAAGCACTACTGCGGCTGGCCCAGGCGCCACATTTGACTTCTACTGCTACTGCACTACACCAGCCTTCTGCCTCCAGCTTCACATACGGGAGCCTTCTTCTGCACTGCACGCTGCTCCTCTGCCGCCAGCCATACTTGCCTAACCTGGGCCCTTTAAACAGCCCTTTCACCTTCCCTCCCTTTGATCAGCCACACAGTAGAGAACAATGTCTATCTCCCGCCTGTCTTCTCCCCATTGCAGAGGGGACAAGTCAGCACGCACAGACACAAAATCTTCCACTAAGAAAAAGAAATTACAGCCCAGAAAAACATCCAATCCCGTGTTATTTAACCTGTATGCAGAGATATGTGTGTCCATAAGCTGGGCCGTGTAGAGTTCAATGCATGCTCCACCACAGAGCACCCCATGAAGTGAATCTCCTCAAGTTTACAGTGTTAAAACAGCCAGCTTTAAGTTATGAGAGCCTACCCCAGGAAGGCACATTTCTAAGGAATGTCACTGACGTTTCACCTTCACTACACAGCACTGATCCTAGGTCCAACACCACCGGTACCATTCACTATCAACAAGGAAGGACATTTTGTCACTATCACTTCATAATGCCCCATCAATCATGATTGGAAAAATTAAATTGTAACACATCAGTATAGGTGGCTGATGAGATTTCTTCTTTCATATTCCACAGGATCAGCTACAGCCACACTTATAAACGCTCAGAAAAGTTAACCTTTTTGGAAAGGCAGGGGTAAAGAGACAAGGAAAGGGAACAAGAAAGGGAACAGGAAAAAGGGAAAGGGAAAAAGGGAAAGGGAAAAAAAGGGGAAGGGGAAGGGGAAGGGGAAGGGGAAGGGAAAGGGAAAGGGAAAGGGAAAGGGAAAGGGAAAGGGAAAGGGAAGGAAGAGAGGGAGGGGAAAACCCTTCAGGTCAACACTGCAGAATCACTGCCCAAGGAGCTCAGCAGTTGACCTGACTTTCTTCCCTATCCATCAGCATCAGTGTAACAACTCCCCTCAAACATCTCAAACTCATTCATTTACATTAAACTTCTGTGATTCTTCAACAATTTTTAAAACTGAATATAGTTTATAAATTTATAAAACTGATATAGTTTATACTGTGAGTATAGCCACAAGTTGTGATAGATTATGAGCCTCTCCCCTTTAGTAGACCCACTTTAAAAAGGTGACAGGATGAAACTGAGAGACACAGGCTGCCCTCCAGTGATATTCTTCCATCTGCCCCACCCCCACCCCTGCCAAGGTGGCTCTGCATAAACAGGACAGAAAGGACGTTTATCTCAAGGCCCTTGCCAAAGCTCAACCCCACTAAGCACCACAGCCACAAGAAATAAGATGCTGGGACCGTGGGCAATGCTGGGACCGTGGGCAATGCTGGGGCCGTGGGCAATGCTGGGACCGTGGGCAATGCTGGGACCGTGGGCAATGCTGGGGCCGTGGGCAATGCTGGGGCCGTGGGCAATGCTGGG
>NC_034612.1:8490828-8492960 GCF_900095145.1 Mus pahari | reverse complement strand
TGGGCAATGCTGGGGTCATGGGCAATGCTGGGGTCATGGGCAATGCTGGGACCGTGGGCAATGCTGGGACCATGGGCAATGCTGGGGTCGTGGGCAATGCTGGGGCCGTGGGCAATGCTGGGACCATGGGCAATGCTGGGTCCTTGGGCAATGCTGGGGTCATGGGCAATGCTGTTTTCCAGGGCAACAATCACATCTCTTTCTTAAGTGACAAAAACAGTCTAAACACTTTAATTGTAAAACTCGGCCTCCTTTGAAAGTGGCCATGTCTATATGAATTTAAGGAAACAAACAAACAGAAACTACCTTGGCAACACTGGAATAAAAAGTGTGCGCTGCTTTACTTTACTGCAGGTTACAAGTATTATTTAAATAAAGCTCCAGATTGCATAGTTTCAATTCTCTACTTTCTGTAACATCCTGACCAAAAATTTCCTGGTGGTGGGATGTTTTAATACTCTGAAACCCTGTTCTCCAGAAAACAAGCACCTTTGATCACATATTAACTTTTCTTGAAATTACCAATGAGCAGGTGAGGCCATTAAAACTGAAAGGCCGTCTTAAAAGGCAAGCTTGTCAATGAGAATGAGGACATCAGGGAGCCTGGCTCTCATGCACTGGGCTCGCTGAGCCAGAGTACTGGGTGGCTGTGGCAGCAGACAGAGGCGTGAGAACAGAGACAGGACTAAATGCTCATCAATGCTGCATCAGTCCTACAGCAGACAACACAGGCACCAGGGCCATCAAGGGGGTTGTGTGTCATCTGACAGTCTGCAGGTGCTGAATGTGACAACTGCTGAACAATCTAAGCCACTTCAAAGACAAAGCAAAAAGGAAAACCTACAAACAGAGCAAGAAGAAAGAAATCACCAGAAAAACGCACAGAAAAGAGCAAGTGCACCCGACTCTTACAAGTGTGATTCTCACTTAAACACTGAAAAGCTTGCACTAGCTAAATGCCAGAGGCTTACACAAACTCGGATTAAAGTTCCCATCCTGGGTTGCTGTCAGGTCTTCTAAACTCGGGAAAGGCTCAAAGTGTGGTTTTCTTGTGCACAGTGTGCTCCTTACAGCTCCAACTCGTCGTTAGATGTAAAGCTTCCAGGTAGTTGCCTCCAGACAATGCCAAGAATCCCTGGGGCTCAAACTCTCCCAGCCTGAGAGGCACTGGAGAGAGGCTGAAGTCGCACTCACTGGATCCTACTGTTTATTTTTGAGGAAAGGGAGGAATTATTAGGAAAGAGAAGTGTTTATGGAACTTAAATGTAAGTACACATAAGGAAATAGGCTTTACTTTACCACACAGAAAAATGTGGGGCTCTGCACAGCCCTGTGTACAGCCAGGCTGATCCACAAGATCGCCAGACAGCAGCCTCGGCTGCACACTGGAACTGTAGGGCTTGGGTCGAAGGCCTCCCCTTCTCTACATGTGTAGGTATGTACAGAAAACATGTATCCACTCAAAGTCTCAGTGTCACAGTTTAGAAAGATCAGTACCAAAACAAGTGTTATTATAGTGTCTCTATGTCACTTGTCACTGGAACCTGCCAATTTCACTCACAGCACTGGGGAGGCTTAGCTGTCATTCTGCAGTGTATCTGGTGCAATGCTACTATCAAAGTCCCAAACACAAAATCTCTGGGGGGATGGGGGGAGCTTTTAGGATACCATAGCACAATGGCATTCTGAGATGCCCTGTAGTCAAACTAAACATGCTATCTACACAGAGAAATGTGTTTCTTGCACCCAGCTTTGTCTGGGCTGCACGATCTGCCAAGAGAGAAAGGCGCGCATAACCCAGCTAGAAGGGGTGGGCTCAGCATCACTGTGATTGACCTGTTAGGAAAACTTCAGCTAAGATGCTCCAAGGTCTGCTTTCCACTGATCATCCACACAGAAACAGTCCAGTCCCTGCAAATCTCAGACAGAGCAATGAGAAAGTAGCTTAATTCCTCACAACTGAGAGGCAATGAGAAGTTCAAAGCCATGGCCAGTTTCTGGCAGGTATTTTCAAACATCCATGGTACATCCACAAACCCAGTACTGTCTTGTCAGCTGTACTGGCTAGGTTTNTGTCAACTTGACACAGCTGGAGTTATCACAGAGAAAGGAGCTTTAGTTGGGGAAATGCC
>NC_034612.1:8451825-8490730 GCF_900095145.1 Mus pahari | reverse complement strand
GCCAGTAAAGAACATCCCTCCATGGCCTCTGCATCAGCTCCTGCTTTCTGACCTGCTTGAGTTCCAGTCCTGCATCCTTTGGTGATCAACAGCAGTTTGGTGAAATGTAAGCCAAATAAACCCTTTCCTCCCCAACTTGCTTCTTGGTCATGACATTTGTGCAGGAATAGAAACCCTGACTAAGACATCAGCCATGGCTGAGCATCCTTCTTGCATCTATTGGACAACAGAGACTCAAGCTTAATCATGTGGAGACCAGATCCCACCAGTCAGGATTGTCTATGCACACACAAAAGCTAGGCTCAGCGTGGTAAGTGAGTCCGCATGTACTGTGGTGTCCTGTGCTCCCCAGTCTCCCTGGACTTCCTGAACACCTAAACACAAGTATTCTCTGACACGAGTATTGCCCAAAGCTCACAGTCACAATACAACTCACCCTGTGTGCTATTTCTTATAATATGGCAGTGTCACTCTCTCTCTCTCAAGTGTTAACTGTGTTTGTCCCTGCTCCGAGTCTAGGTGGCTCCCTGCACTGCCTCAACAAGAAAGGGAGCAACAGACTTAGCAGTCTGCAAGTCTGGAACCTAAAACCTGTCAGGAGGCTCACTCTCAGAGCACAGCCATGTGAGAGGTGACCGAGGGCGCACGGAGACACAGCACGTGCTGACTTCTCCGTGCTGGTGCAGCTGACATTCAGGCAAGTTTCTCCCACCAGGAACCCTTCCAAGGAGGCCAGACACAGCCACGGAGTCCAGATAGTCTGAGATGGCCTGCTATGTTGCGATGCTATCTAAAGAGACTATGTGCATGCTACTCAGTGTCCACAGCAACTGACCTTCATCTAGCACAAGAATTTATCTCTGATGACAAGTCACTGAGAAAGTAGTGTATGAGTCAGGTTATAAAAATACACCTTATAAAAATACATAGTTCCACTACTGGGCATACTGTAAACAAAGACACAGCACTCAAACAAAATAAATGCTAAATTATAATGTACATGACACAAAACATTTCCTGAGAAACACTGCAATGGACAGGATTCTGGGATACCAGCTCTGATACTAACTGGCTATGGGCCTTAATTCACACATCTCTATTCCAAAGACTAAAATACCAGCAAGGAATAAGAAGCATCTTTACAGAAACAATTACCCTTTTACTTACACAAAACACTGAACCCATATTAGATGCTAGGACACTGAATAGTAATAGGACTAAGACACTACTTCCTTTAAAGTAGAACCCAAATTCCTTGGCACTCCTCCTACTGATCAAAGGGCCTCTATCTCTTTCCACTGGAAACAGGATCTTTCAACCAAGGAGCAGGGTAAAAGTGATATCATGTCAGCTCTAGACTGGGTCACAAGGCCATCCTTGAGCCCTGACAATAATTATGTCACTCAGGGGCCACTATTCAGAGATGATGTCCAAGCACATGAAGAGGCCACTTACAGAACGCCTGGCCCCAATGTTAGCTCACTACAGCTCTCATGAGTGACTAAAGGTCTCTCTAGTTAGTTTTAGCATCGGGCCATTCAACAAGCCTTGTTTGCCCAGCCAGGGCCTTGACATCCTGCTGCAGAGACAAGGATGTCTACCATAACCTTTCCATAGCTGTGAGCTAAGGGAACCTACCAATATTATCAAGTAGGTATGACCTGTGCCACTACATTTTGAAGCAGTGTATAACTGCAGCAAACACTCAGAAGCACTATGGAGAGGCAGTTCTGGTTCTGAGACCCAATGCTACCAATGAGGTAAGTCAGAGAGGATGTGTGGGAAAGGCTGCCCAGAAGGGGAGCCTGAGCAAGTCCAATGCAGAAAGGAACTCTGAGGTTGAACTAATGACATGCATACTGGCAGCTACAAATTCAGGAGCCTTATGAGCTATTTAGAAATTATTTCACTCCATGGAAAGCCATTGCTATGCTTAAGTCAGGGCTTCAAAGATGTCTGGCTGCTGTAGCTCCTTGACAGCAAATGAGGCTGTGGCACAAGTGAGCTATGACTCCAGCAGGCACACACCCACACTGGCCCACCAAAGCACATGCATTTTGTATTGCTACAAAGTGAGCTCATCAAACTGACTTCCTCACAACGAATACCACCATGAGCTTCAGTGTGACTGCTGACCAATGCAATTCCCACTCAAGCATTTGCATGATGCCTTCATGTGTGTATGCACGCATGTGCACATGTGTATGTATGGGAAGAGGGAAGGATAAAGGAGGAAAGGAGACACAGAGGTATAATCATATCAACCGAAGGCCACAAGATGTCACAGAACTCTTTGCTAAAGAACATTTGCCACAGTTCAAACAGAAGGAAATGGTGAGAGCGCTGAGTTGTCACACTGACCACAGTACAACAGCCGGCACAAAAGGAAGCACTCTTGCTTTTAGGCAGACCGCCCCACATTCTTCCTAGGAACATTTAACTATATACATGCAATAAAGACCAGGTGATGCACTCACTATAGCGCATTTACCATGCTGCCTCCATATTCAAGGAGTCCTGACTGTGTCTGCCCTGTAGAACAGTGCTTTATAATTATATAAGAGCTATAAACAGAAGGCATTAACTCCAAATCAGTGGCAGTGAGGTCTCTAAAGTCTGCGCACAGAAAGGTGTCTCTAAGTGATAGTGAATGTAACTGGGGGCTTACGCCATCACGGAGCACAGTACATTTTCATGAACATTGCACTTCCTGAGCAAAGTTCAGACCAGGTAGCTGAGGTGTGACAATCACCTGAAGTCAGAAGACAACCAAGGTGAATGTCAGTAAACGTATGGGAGAGCTGCCTTCAGAGAACTGTGTTAGTTAGGGAACAGTGCTCTCCTTCCAGACTCATCAAGGACAGCTTAAGCCAATAAGCCCAAACCCCTCTGAGAATCTCAACTCCAGATATTGTTAACGCTCTTCCACACCGTGCGCAGCCTGTGTCATGTTAAATGCAGCAAAGCCAGGGATACAACGGCAGCAGCATCACTGAGGACTGAGCGCTTATATCCAGCAACAAAACTCATTTCGTTAGGAGGGAGACACAAAGAGTCTTAACTTTATAAGGAAATTAAGGCAGTAAATTGTGTGGCCTTCAAGGCCACAGGTTATCAGGTCCTCTAGAATCATGGACTGATCCGTTTGAGGACCCAATGCTAACAGAATTATTATAAGCCTTTGAATGTTCCAATCAGAACCTGAGTCTATGAAAGCCAGGGAAAGGTTCTCCCTAGGAGAAGGACTCGAGGATCTATCAGTAACCCCCAGTCATACTATCGAGTGCACTGAAGATGAAGTGACAAGCCTGCACTCAGTAGGGCTACTCTGCCTTCACTGAGGTCAGGGGACTTCAACTGTGGACAACTCACATAGGCTTTCTTGTGCACATAAAACTGACCTTTAAATAGTAAAAATTTGAAGAATGCTGGATACCAAACTCTGAAGGTGGCAGGGATGCAAACAGACTATTATTTAAATTCTGTATGTGTTCAAAGACAGAGCAGTCTGAGTGATGCACCAGACGAATGCTCTGAAACACGGCACCTCTCTAGCTCCTTACAGCCTGGACTCAGAAACACTACCTCTTGGGAGCTGATGCAGTCAGCGCACAGCAGACAGTGGGTGGTAAAGTCTGCTAGGAACAGGAAGGAATCTTCTGGGTGGTCCCTGGGTTCCTACCCCAAGCTCTGGTCCAGGAGAAGCACACAGAGCTGGAAAACTGCTTCCATCCAGTTCTGGAGATTTATGACTCAGTGCAGTGGGTGCTGAGCAGAGCCACTGACTCCCTGCAGACACTGTTTGAGGACACCAGGTTAGCTCTGGGGAAGATCACTGAATGTGAAGTATGACTTGCTAAGTTGTAACTCCTCAGAAATCATCTGCCAGACTGTGACCTACATGGCGACGGCAGAGAACAGTGGGGAGCAGTACCCGTTCTACTCTGCTTACTAAAACAACAACTCTGAACCAGAAATGGAGAGGCTTTGCCGTGAGTCAAATCTCTGACCTAGGATGCTTCTTTAGGACTTAAAGGGGGAAAGGAAATATTGAAATCAGATTCAATAATTTATGTAGAGTTATCATGAAGTATTATTTTGAAAAATATTTCTCAACTGATATCAATCTCCTTCAGAACAGGAAACACAGCTTTCATTTACTTGATTTCATGCAGTACCGGGAAAGAGGAGAAAGCCGGCTGGGTCTGCTGTCTGCTGAACACACACCTTAACCTTGACAGCTTCTGCTGGCAGGGAGGACAGCTATGGTCAATGTACATACATTTTTTTAGTATTTTATTGATGGTTTTGTCTTTTGCTTTTTGAGACTGGGTCTCTCTATGTAGTCCTGGCTGTCATGGAGCTCAAAATGTAAACCAAACTAGCTTGGCCTAAAACTCACTGAGATCCTCTGCCTCTGCCTCCAGAATACTGGGAGTATGCACCACCACGGCTGGCAAAAGTAGACTTTACAATTCAACTGGAAACAAAGTGTGCCTCAACAGGAAATCTTGAATACCACAAGCAAACCTGCCTGTTTCCAAACATGCTGCTCTCTCATTTCCTTCCTTGATTGGTCCTGGAACACTGACCACAGGCTGGCCCCTCACATCGCTTCTCACCGTCCAGCTTAGATGAGAGCTCACTGTAAACCAGAGTTTCCCCGCTTTGTTTCAAAGCTGCACGCCCAACGCCCAGAACGTTACTCAAGGGAGCAGAGAATCTGAGAAATACCTAAGCCCTTCTGTTGGCATGAGATTGGCATTGTTGTTTCTGGTGACTTAGTACTCCAGCTAGAGTGACACTGTCACTGGCAGCCATGTGACACCACAGCAGGTAGAACCCAAACTGCTTTGTCCCTCTGAAATGCTGCTCTTAGCAATATTCATTACAGGAGCTTCCTGGAAAAGGGCATGTCTTGAGGTGAAAGGCAAACCAACGGATTCGGTTCTCACCTGCTGGTAAAAGGAATGCAGAAAACAGATGATCACAAGAAGCGGTCCAGAACAAAACCCTCCAGAGCAACTGTCTTCCCACCCTGGGGCAGTCAGATGTGCCCTGTGATTCCACGGGAAGCCCTCCTGTCCAGCAGAAGCAGTAGCTGCTATAGCACAGTTGTCACAGTGCAATCCCATCACATCACATTCTGTTTTGCTACTCTACCACAGCTCCCTTTACAGAACAGCAGTGCCTGTTGTCCTGTTCGCTTCCCTCATCTGCTAATTGTTTTCCTGTTTGTTTACTGTGTTGTTTTAAATGTGTCCTCTACCCATCAGAACATAACAACCATGAGAACAGACAGACAAGAGGGCTGATCAAAACAAATACATATCCATTGAATTGAATTTAATAGAGATCAAGATGTCAATAAAATTAATCTTCAACTCACAATCTTATTTCTATACAATTCAATTAACATGCTAAGTATCCATACAGGAGCCTAATATGAGGGCAATTAAATAAACCTCAATTAATTTGCTACCATTCCGTATTCAAACCACTGTGGAGGCTGGAGGCCAGCTGTGATCACACACATGAAGGGAAGGCAGGCATCGAGCATTAGGTGGCAGCAGCACACTGGACTATGTGCCTCCTTTTCACTTGCAGAAATCTGACCTATGCAAACAGGTACACACAGAGCTTTGCATGTAAAAATATAAATGGTATAATACAGAAATATATAAATAAAGTTACCCCTTAGTAACCAGGTTTTCCACATTATTATTTCTATAAGAAGGAGAACAAAGTAGAACAACCCGATAGACCAGTGCCAATAAGTGTGGCAATTTTCTGTACCATCTCACTCTCCATCTAAGCAGCCAGCTCCACCTTCACGATGGAAGACCATGCCTGCTTCTTGGCATCCTTGACAGGCAGCTTTGGAGGCCACAAGCCCCTCACCACCATCACCCTGCCCGCTCGCCTGCTTCACTAGCAGCCCGGCCGGTCGGGCTCAGTATGGTGGCTGAGGTCTCCCAATTCTTCCACTCGGAGCCCGTCTATCACTTTTGGTTCAGCACAGCTCACTGACCTGTCTCCTGAGATCCAGCCTGGCCCTCTTCTGTTCTCCCTAAGTTAGACAGGCCAGCTCTACAGCTGCTGTCCTCTGTTCCTGGAGCACACTGAGAATTGTGTGTCTACCTTGCAGGGGACTCTCCTGAAAGTAGAAGTTCTGGAAAGTTCAGAACGGCAGCCACACCCCTGTGCTTGGTTCTCCACACCACCCTCCAGCATAAGACAGACTTTATGCCCCATGGCTGACTTCTTTATCAAACTCCCCCACTAGAGCTTAAAATCCACAAACCAGGTTGAGATGTTCACTTAGCTTTGTCCCCAGTGCTTTAAACAGTGCCTGGTAAACAGTGGCACTCACAATATTTCTGAGCAAAAGTCTCCTCTTATCAAACAAGTACATCTAGAAATACGGTTGTAGCTGCTTGGGGCTGGCCAGACACATGGCTACAGGAGTTCAAGGTACCTGAGCTTCAGAGCGAGACCCTACTTCAAAGGAAAACAACCAAAAGTTCCTACTATTATTGTCACTTGGTTTTTAAGGTCAAGCTTGTACAATCCATATATCCATGTACATAAAAAACAAAATGACACTTTTAAAGCAAAGATTATTTAAATCAAATCTGTCATCTTGTTCGTCACATGCTGGAATATTCTGGGTTGTTTGTTTGTTTTGTTTTTAAAATAAGAACTGTCTTTACTGTGTCTTCATTGGAAGTACAAATATCCAAACCGGTTCTTCTTCACACTCACACAAATGGGCCTTCACCTGCCTGCTAACATATTAGCTCATCTGGTGGCAGGCTTTGCCGGTGGGTTCAGACTACTTCAGAACTCTACTTTAAATGAACAGGTCTGTTCTTGGCCAGCTAAGTCTAAGATCAGCACTGACAGCTAAACTCTGGACATAAACTGCTAATAACTAACCCCTGACTACAGCCTGCCCACACTTAGTCTGTCCTCTGTCCTGTTTGTGGCTAGTGGAGCAAGCACTTAACAAGGGGTGACAGTGGTTACATTCTCAGCACACAGGACCTCTCTAACGTCCACGGCCCCACTGGGTTACAATCACAGGAGCTCCCTACAGGATGGCGGAGAAAGCATCTCCTGAGTACACCAAGGGGCTGCTGGCTCTGCGGCTATACACTTGAGTGTCCGCGTTCTCAGACTGTGCCACAGAACACGCTTCAAAGAGAGTCTTGCAAAAAAAGGTTGGAGAAGGGCTTGGGGTGTGCTTGTGTGCTTGCTTGTTTGGGGGTGGAAGGATTCTCACATACCCAGGCTGGTCTCAAACTCCCGACACTACTGAAGATGACACTTCCTGCTCCTACCTCTACCTCCAGAGAGTTAGGCTGATTACAGGCATGCACCACCATGCTTGGGTCTATGAAACTAACTATGGAGCCTAGGACGCTGTGCATGGCAGACAAGCATTCTACCAACTGAACTATACTCCAAGCCTGGAGAAAGTTCATTTTGGGGTTGGTTTGGTTTGGGGCGAAAGACTAAAGACAGATTTAATGAATGCCACGTCCCTCCCTCCCTGGGTGTCAGAGTGAGTAAGGCAAATGTTACTCAGCCACATCAATGTACACTGAAATGAAGCCACCATGCTTCCCTTCGGGAATACAGCAAACAGACAGACTCTGCAACTGTCTGCTGGTCACAAGGCAGAGTGAAAGAAAGGAACCAATCAGCTGCTACCCTGGGCATCTCTGTGGATAGGTGTAGGTGGGTCACAGTCCAGGGTCATTGCAGTCACCAACTGGAAACTAATTGTGATGCGCCACAGAAGCAATGTTCTAAGTCAACACTTAGGTGTTTGGTGTGTCCTCAGAGCTGCTGATGCTAATGGAGTTATACCTCCCCTTGGGACAGATTCACGGGCATGATTCTCTGGGACACATTTCCTCTAAAATACTTCAACCAAATTGTGTATTAAGTGACTTTGTGGCTTGCATTAGATTTATAAACATTATTACACACAGGGGAAAGGGCTGGGGGCAGGGGGAAGAGGATGAAAACAAACCACAGGGCAGACAGCCCAATAGCAGACCAGTACACTCTTTGGTTTATAGTCGATCTTGAGGGTTGGTCACAAATGCTTTGTAAAAGTTACAAATACTAAACTATGTGCCTGCACAAAGACTATTTTCAAGCAAGAAGAAAATAAGAGTAACTTTTATCTCTATAAAAGCAGGTTATTGGTTGGCTCTCAGAGACCACACACACATACCTCCTTTCTAATCCCAATTGCTCAGCCAATGCTGCAGAAGCTAATAGAAGCCAGGTGGCTGCATAGGGCAGCAGAGCCTGCACAACACAGGGGTTTCTTTGCCCATGCTCTCGGGTTCTAAGCGCCGTACACGAAGATGCCTGACTGATGATTTTGGTGGGCCACTGCCACATGGGCTCCAAGCTCCGCTCAGAAGGGCCACACTAACACCCCGGGCTGCTTCTAAAGAAGGCCTGGCACTATCTTGCTGGCCTAACTCAGAGTCGCACACTGAGAACAGCACAGTCTGACCTGCTGAGAGCGCAGACTCGGTAGCCCACCTTTCCCTCTGCTTTTCCTTACCTCTCACTAAAACCCTGGCAGTGACTTCAGCAGCCTTTTCTGGAATTCTGGGTGATGATTCTTGTCCCTAAATGAAAACACCTACCCCAAAACACGGAAGTCTTGTCCAAAGCATCCTGGGCATAAATCCTCTGTGCTCCTAGCACCAAGAGCAAAGAGTGCGGCAGTCTTCCTACCTGGAGAGGACACAAACGCCCTAAGAGGTGGCTCACAGTACAGGCATCTACTCAGACCCAACGCATCCTCAGGAGAGAGAGAGAGAGAGAGAGAGAGAGAGAGAGAGAGAGAGAGAGAGAGAGAGAGAGAGAGAGATGTAAATTTTAACTAGGCACAGATCACAAACAGTACCTACGAAGGTTCCCGATCCTTTATCAGCAAAGCTTGGAATCACAGGTGTCTGATTCAGGGTTGTACAGACATGTGCATGGATTTTACATTCTAAACAGCTCTAGGATTTATCACATTAGGGTTGCTCACCCTGTAATGAAACAGAACAACCATAACATCTTTGAAGGCCTTTATTAAATAAAACTGAGTCATTTGGGCATAAGCATTTCAATACCTCCTAAGCCCACCAGTAAGCAGGTAGCACACACTGTGAGTACTGGGCAGAAGGTGACTACTCTTAGCAACATGGGCTCTTATCATAGTACTCAGGAGAACACGTAGTTTAAAGCTGGCCAAAGGTGACTGGAAAGACAGGGTTGTGCAGAAAAGACAACAGTGCTATCTCTGAAGCCCTAGGATTTTCAAGGATTAACAAAGGCAGTGAGTGGTGCTTCAAGACAGTGTCCCTGGCAGAAGTAAACATTCCAAAAAAGTCTGTGGGCTTTGCTTTTCCTAAGCACTGGGCCTGCAGCAGTCTCTCTACGCATGTCAACACAGCCAATGTTTAATAACTCACTCCACTAGTCCACTGGCATCACCACCCTGTGGCTCCCAGCTGCACTCCAGCACTGCTGCAGCCTCCCCGCCCTGCCCCACAGATCTCGACTCCCTTCACCCACTTCCCAAGGTAGCTGCACTACAAGGCACGTGACCCGGGAGCCAGTCCTCACTTCCTAATGCAGCTCCTTTATGACATCCAACAGGGCGGCCAGACTTCTAAGAGGCACGGCGCCACCCTGAGGACACAGGGTTCATCACTGGTCCTGTCAACCAGACACTTGCCATGTGGGGACCTTAAACACAGTCTGATCATAATCTCTATGTGCATCACTGTGCACACTTGGGAAGACAACTTACAACAGATTGCTTTAAAGATGGTTATTTGTCTGTGTGTTTGTCTGATTATTTTATGCATATAAGTATACTGTAGCTGTCTTCAGACACACCAGAAGAGGGTATATTGGATTCCATTACAGATGGTTGTGAGCCACCATGTGGTTGCTGGGAATTGAACTCAGGACCTCTGGAAGAGCAGTCAGTGCCCTTAACCCTTGAGCCGTCTCTCCAGCCCCACAACAAATTTTAAAGCTGAGTCCAAGACAGGTTGATGCTTGGCCTGGTCCAGCATTTAAAGTCCCTTCCAGTGCCGAGAAGATGCTCTTGCCTTCTGCTACATAGCTGCTGTAGGTCATGGCATCCAGCAGTTCCTGGATGTTGTGTTAGTCTAAGCCGACTGAGGTTACAAAAATAACACTTCTCCACATGAAGTAAAATGTTTTACCAGCATGTTCCACACACTCAGCCATCGCTATCAAGAAATAGAGGAAAAACTCAAATTCTTTTCTGTTTCTGAAAAGAAAGCTTTAAAAGTTGGCTGACAACTAATTTTTTTTTTAAATCTTGATAACATGCTCTAGACTCAAAGAAAAGGAGGGGGGAGACTAACTGTAGACAAGGGATACAAATATTTATCTATACAATAACGACAAGTACCTTTCAAATGCCTGTGTTAGGGTGACTACAAGCAAGAAGTTACTAAAGATGTGAGAACAATCAACACAGCTGAGGGCAGAAAAGGCATGAGCACACCTGCCCACGGAAGCAGTCAATCGTCTGACTGCAAACTGAAAGTACTGGGGTGGGGGCGTGTCTGTGCTGAGCATGCAGTACAGCCAGCCAGCCAGCTCGCACGGTGTTAGGGACCTGCAGTCACACAGGGATAATCAAGTGCACAGAACAACAGGCTGGCTACAGATGCTGGCCACTTCAGACCCGAGTCTTGGGCACTCTTGGGTTCTGGTGTTCACAAGGACATCCTGGAACGCCCTATGATGCCCAGGAATGGCCACATGTTCATTTAGCTGACAGGCAGAAGGTACAGGCTAAGGGTCACTAACAAGTCCAGAGTATGAGTCAGTCAGGTAACAGTGAAAATGCAGATCTTTGTCAACTCCAGATGCAGCAAAGGCTTCGCTTTTCTGTTCCACACTGTAAAACACTAAGTGTAAAACACTGAGAGCAGTTTTTAATACCAAAAAAAAAAAAAAAAAAAGAAAGAAAAGCTTGTTGTACTTGGCACCTTACTGGGCAGGATTATGTCCAAACTAAGCATCTTCTGTTCTATGCCAGATAGATATAATATTGAGTCTGAAACATAGAGAAATAACCAAATAGTCCTATGTTACCACAGTCTGCAGAGCGTAACTTATCAGTAACAATAAAACGTAAAACTACTGGTCTGGAGAGATAGGTTAGGGGTTAAGAGCACTGAATGTTCTGCCAGAGGACCTGAGTTCAATTCCCAGCAACCACGTGGTGGCTCACAACCATCTGTAATGGGATCTGATGCCCTCTTGTGGTGTGTCTGAACACAGCGACAGTGTACTCATATACATAAAAAAAATAAATAAATTTAAAAAACAAAAAATAAAAGGTAGAACTACTGATTTGGTATTTCTATTAATCCTGCCAAAAGCCATTTTTAAAGTGTGTGTCGCTGCCGTGCCCATAAAGATGACTGCAGGCCCCGATTCTCTCCAGCTCTCAGCACCCACACCACACAGCAGCTGAGGAGGACAACCCTGCCACAGCAAGCCTGGCGACACCAACAGCAGCAGTGATGCTCACTGTCCTTTCTCTACGAGAACGTAACTGTAAACAACCAAACTACAAGGCTGTCCCTTTACAGGAACAATGGCGAACTTACATTTCTTATGCGAACTCTCACAATGCCCAAGCTTATGTACTGATTTTTGTAGTCATAAAAAAATAAAAAGTTGCCAGGCAGTGGTGGCGCACACCTTTAATCCCAGCACTTGGGAGGCAGAGGCAGGCGGATTTTGAGGCCGGCCTGGTCTACAGAGTGAGTTCCAGGACAGCCAGGGCCACACAGAGAAACCCTGCCTCGAAAAAAAATTAAAAAGTGGGAAGAAAAAAAAAAAAAAGTCGATTCTTTGCTAGAAGAAACTACCGAATCATTAGTAGTGTGAGATGGATGAATTATTAAACATACTGTTAAAGGATGGGCTTTACTCCAAGCAGTTAACATTGATTTGAATGTTAGTCTCGCATTTGAATGTTAGTCATAAACACCACAATGTATGCACATATTCATTCACTCACAGGAAAGTTCAGAACAAAACTTTAATGAAATACAGTAATTCTTGAATTTCTCATTGTGTGCAAACAATTCTCAAACACTATCATTATAATTATTTTATGCATCATTATGGAAGTACACCAGATCATATATTAAAACCAATTATATAACTGATGCTGGTGGTCTTTTTCATAAATTTTACTACTGCTATAAAATGAAAAGAACAGTTGGCTCAGAGAGGGGAACAGTTTGGAAAGGCACAATTGATATAGTAACTGCCCGTGAACAGGGGAGAGAGAGATGTGTCAGAAATCCACTGCACAGATGGATCTGCTAACCTGTTTGTATCTGAGAAGTAGCGCATGTTGATGTTAGTCTTCGATGGTGAGGGGTTCCCATGCTCGCACTCTTTGCCCCAGGCGTGTGAAGTGCTTGCTGGTGAACTGTGCAGTGTGTGTGGAAGTGCCGCCCCGCCCCCACCCAATGCCACTCTGCAGGCTCTCTTCTCACAGTCTGCGGCCCCAGGTGAGCTAGCCCTCCCTCCCTGACTCACACTTGTCTACAGGGCTCTAGAACTTCTGCCAGCTTTAAGTTGTCAGTGTGGGGGCGGGGGGCTTATTCATGTTTACTTTCTAATCCTCATCTACAATGAGCACTGGGCCCCAAAGGTCAGCTTGTGACTCAACAAGCAAGTAATTTAAAGGTGTCTGTCTGTCAGTCGGTGTCCGTGAGAACATTCTCGGCTCACCACCCAGTCCTCCAGCATGGAATCAGGCCACAAAGGAGTCCCTGAGCACTGAGGACAGGAAAGGGAAACTGAGAAATGCTAAAGGACACAAGTGACTCAAAGAAGACCAACAGCAGTAAGGAAGACACTGAGAAGCCACGACAGACACTGAGCCTGGCTTCACAGACTGCACATGCTACATACAGTTCCTTGCCTGTGGCCCCTAAGTCTCTAAGCTAGGTGACAAGCAAAGGCATCCCATCCATGAGTGACCAAACCACAAAAACCAGAGGGCAGGGGTGCACAGAGTGTGCAGAGCAAAGGGAGAGCCGTTCCCACACACTCGGTCTCTCATCTCCACACCATGGTGTGGCATGTATGCAAACACAGACAAAGGTAAGTAATTTAAAAGTTACAAAAAATACTGACAATCGAAGTGTCAGAACTGGATGAATTCATTGCCCTTACAGGCCTTTTGTAAGATAAGCCCCAAGTGCATGTGTTTAAGAAAGGCACATATGTCAAAAGGGCTGCTCTAACTGTAAGAAACTGCAGAACCCTAATTGGAATTCGAGTAGACGTGGGGATCTCTGCAATACCAAGATGGCCCCAAGCCAAACCTCTTTTCTGGCTGACCATGCAGGCCATGTCACTGGACATTAACTTCACATATCATGCAACAAGCCACCCAGTGTCTAGTCCTCTTCTGTCTGCCTAAGGCCAGAACGTACCTTCCCATGCAGTAAGCCAGTGTATCAACATACTCACATTTAATTACAACAGAGTCTTGGCAAGCAAATCCAAGATGGCAGAAAACACACTATTTCTACCCTTCCTTCCAGTTAACATCTACATCTTGTCATCATTTTGGAAAGCCACATTTCTAGAATGCAATGAATGGGTAAGGAAGTCTTAAATCATCTAAACTAGCATTCCCAATCTCCCATAAGCAGGCCTCAGCTCTCCCCTGCTAACAGCTAGATGCTGCCTGCTGCTCCGTCAGGATCCTGTGGCACTTGGCCACGACCTCCACAACTCAGACACACAGCATCTCTAAGCCTGGATATTCCTACCCTGACCTGTGAGGTCTTCTCCCTGTGCCACTTCTTGAAACCTCTGTGGATTCCATCCTTACCGAAGCTCTGAGAATGGAGAAAGATAATCCATCCTGAACCAGCTGAGTCTAGACTAGAAATAGAGGCCTCCTGCTTCCTAGTCAGTCGCATGGCCTCAGGCTGCCTCCCCTCCTCCTGATTGTGTAATGTACTGTTTCTTCTTCCCAATGAGACCTATTAGATCTCAATTCTAAGGGTCAGAGTGACTACACAGAAGTCTCCCCTTGTGGGAACTCAGCACTGTGTCCCTCTGTCTCACTCCTGAGGGGCATCACCTAACTGCTATAAGAAAACTAGACCTATGGAGAATCTCAAGCAAGTCCCTGCCTAAACTTCTTCTTAACCAGGTTTACAACAACCAAAGTCTGTGAAGGGAGTTGGCTGCTAAGAGGAGTGAGTTTAAGGTCCTCATGAAGAAGTCTATTTTCAAAGATAACTGGTTCAGATTAATGATGTCTTAAATGTATAAGTGTCAGATCTATTAAATGCTGTAGACACAAATATTTCTTAATGTACTATCTTCCCATTGCTTCTTTGATGAAAAAGTATTATAAACCCAGGAATGCTGGTGCACCCTTTCATCCCTGGTACGGGAACTCCTTTGTCTTACTGACTGGAATTACACTCTTTTGTCAACTTTTCTGCATGGCCTTCAGAAAAATAGATATTATGAATCCTTCTGACACAGAGCAACAGGAAGCCACGTTGTGACCAACCTAACTGCAAAAGTAAATCTACAGCAGAGTTGAAAACGCCAGAAGGAAGCACTCACTATTTCCTGGGATAAAGTGATCAGCACACTGGCTAAAGCAATCCTGGCTACAGCCACGTGAGCCTTGTCGGGAACAGCTCAAGGTGACCGTGGCCATGAGAGAGGAGGCAGATGACCAGCACCGTTAAGGTGGTCAGCCCCTGACTGGCAATGCTCTTCCACTCCCGTCTCAGCTTCTCACTCTAGCTTTAGTTTGTCCGAGACACCTGATCTTATTTCTCTGGTACTCACCTGCTGCCACCTCTGGCTGCCCTATGAATCGGGTCAGGACTGGCCGTCTCCTTCCCAGGCCCTACAGGACTGCACTGCCTGTGGCCTGTAGGGCTGCTTGCTTCCACATCATGTAGGGTGTAGTTGCTGCACACAGGAGCTACCGCTTGCTTTTCCTCCCCTCCTCACTCTACCCCTCCCTCCATCTCCCTTGCTCTTCCTGCTTACTGAAGTTAAAATGCTCTGTAGACAGAACTGCTGTATAAGGACTCAAACACTTTTGTGAAGAGTGAACACTCACTAAACCCTATCAAATAAAAGGATATATAATTTTGGCACAGTTTGAAATTATTTAATCATAATTATGGTATGGTACAATTATGCTATTGTTCCCATTTCTAAACAAACTTTAATAGCATATCCTACTAACAAGATATAATAAAAAGAAATTATTCCTGGATTTTGCTTTGTTTAGAGACAGGTAGAATGTCAGCTCCTGTCTGCAGGTAGTCTCCTAATGGGCACAGCATCAAAACACATGGGTAGCGACCTTTACTGACCTCCTTCTACACTGGCTCCCCAGGCCAGAGGGGCTGAATGGGAAAGACTGAATCAGAGGACCTGCTACACACACACACACACACACACACACACACACACACACACACAAGTAGAGTGAGCATGCCTATAATCACAGTACTTGGGTCACATGAGCAAGAGAGGATCAGAAGTTCAAGGTCACCCTCAGCTGCACAGTGAGTATGGACAACCAAAGAAATGATTGAGAGAGAGAGAGAGAGAGAGAGAGAGAGAGAGAGAGAGAGAGAGAGAGAGAGAGCAACAGGACATGATACAATATCCCCTGGTTTCTGTCTTTTTTTAAGTTAAAAACCCAACTGAAATGAAAANGAGAGAGAGAGAGAGAGAGAGAGAGAGAGAGAGAGAGAGAGAGAGAGAGAGAGAGAGAGAGGAGAGCACACATACACACTTTTTTTTTTTAAGTTAAAAACCCAACTGAAATGAAAAACATCCAACTGAAATGAAAAACGGGGAGAGGAAGGAAATAAAGACAGCTCAAACAAATTCAAAGGAAGTTACCAAATCAAAGTATGAGGATCACATCAGGAAATGTGCTATTGTCAGTCAACGGCATAGAACGAAGCAGAGTATATATTGTTTAAAAGCCCTTTTTCTAAAGATATGGTGGGTGGGTGTGCATGTGTGTGCACGCACTCGAGCGTTCACCAGATTCCTGATGGTGGAGCTGCAAGTAGCTGAAAAGACTGTCACAGACTCTGGTGTCCGCCAGCACGAAGCCCTCCGAGCCCCCGGCCCGCCCAGCCCACCTGGCCCCGCCTTCTTTATGCTGAGACAGCAGTTTACAGGCTTTACCTCAAAACTTTCGAGGGAAAACAGAGAAAGGAAGCACAATCCCTTACCGACTGTTACAGGTGAAATGACACAGTGCAGAGCTTTGCGGAACTTGACATTTCCCATCAAGGAAATTTAAGAGAAGAGTGAAGATGTTGATCCTGTGGAACCTGCACTGTACTGTTGAGGACACGGGGAAGCCTTGCTCTTCTTCAGTTTTGTTTGTTTGAGTAGTTGGTTTTTAATTATTTTTAATAAATTGTTTCATAAACGCTGCATCTTATTGTTTAAACACTGACAACAGTATAGGCTCCATCCCTCTAACAACATTAGTCTTTAATATGCTGACAACAGTGACATCACATAGTATAATAATAGGTGTCACTATTAGTAAGTCTGCTAGAGAAGGTGAAGCAACTGGATCAAAGTGCCCGTCTGTCTCCTGCTCACAGTAAAAAGCAAGCGAGCACCTGACTGGCCAAATGACACTGGTCTTTCTACAGCAGCACATGCCCACATGGCCAGAGTGCTGCTCCATCAAGACCTGTGCAGCGCGCACACACACACACACACACACACACACACAGATCCCTGCCATCAGCATCACTACCACCATCAGCAGAGCAAGCCACTCACGCACACAGCATGCCACCAAACAGGAGCTGCTGCCACAGAGCAAAGGCCAAGAGGGAGCCACACTCATCCTCCCAGAAGTGACAGCTAATACTTAGAGCACCTCCCACAGGACACACGTAACAGGGAACACATCTGCTCTGAGCCTACACACTGCCTTACAGCAAGAGACTTGGGAAGCAAAGAAAAAACTCTCCTAGCCTGAACATGCAGGAAGCACCCCTGGCCTGACTTCCCTCTGAACGTACGATGTTTCTTCCCTGCAAGCATCATAACGGGTTACTTACACTGGGCCAGGGCTTTAGGGTTCCTTCCCATCACAAGTTGACAACATTCTGATAAAAGGCACAAATAATTCTTTCAGTAACTCTGTAGGACACTGTGACAAACTATAGCGTGCACAAGGCATTTTCTTTGCTTTGTTTTGTGTGTGTGTGTGTGTGTATGTGTGTGTGTGTGTGTATTAGTGTGTTTTTTTATTTTCTTTTGGGGGGAAGTTGCAAGGGCAGAGGGCAGATACAAGGAGACGAGTGGGACTGGGGCACAGGATAGGAAACTCACAAAGAATAAAACGTTAAAAAGAACAGGAAGTAAAGAAGGCCCTAATGTTAGACACAGCAATGGGGGTTGGGCGGAGGGCGCTCCTGCACAGGAGTTTTAGCAACAAAGGTCATGGCTGCTCTTGTAGCGGGGGCAAAACGGCTAGGACATTAACAACAGCTTATACACACTGATCTATCTAGAAGCTAAGTGCTGTGCCAGGCAAAGTAACCCTCACTCACACTCAATGCAGTCTAATTCCCCGCCTGGAAATGAACAGCCTAATGGCTACAGCGAAGTACTAAGCACAGGACTGTAGCCCTAGTGTGGCTCCAAAGCCCATGCTGTTAATGACTGAATGACCCTCTTACCCGTGGCTTGGCTACGATGCTCTTATTACCAAGACCAATTCAGACAGATTCTACAGCCCACTACTAAACAGGCAACATTAAAGTTATTGCAAGTTGGTGAGTTTTAGTTTTTTAAGGAAATTTTACTTTTTTCGACATTAAAATCTATCTCCATCATTTCCTGTCCTTTCCTTTCCTGCCTTCCACATGCCCCTTAGCAGGGAATCTCTTGCTCTTTTGTGCCCTCTCAAATTCATGGCCTCATTTTCTTTGATACATAAGTATATAAATACAACCTGCTTAGTCCATTTAGTGTTAACATCTATCTGATTTCATATATAATTGCATACGATATCAAGGTTGATCAGCTGGTGTTAGATAACCACTTAGGGGCTCATCCCTGGGCTGACCAAAATGATCTCATTTCATACAAGAGAACATTTCACACAAGTGTTAGCAGACTTTGAGCACGCCATGCCCCACCCCCCAGGCCCAGGCCCTGCTCTTCTTGCCCCTTCTCCCCAAAGGCCTCTCTGGTCTCTCTAGACAGTTTTGATGAAGGGTATTCTTTAAATATGTTATTCATAGAAGTTTATCTGTTCTTCAAGACATTAAAAACAAATACATGTATCCTTTAGCATGGATACCAAAGTCCTTTATATAGAACACACCGTGACTTTAAACTGACCGGCCGTGTGCTCTATACTGTAAGATATCTTTACATTATTCATACACTGACTACAAGGGAAACCCATGTCAGCGCCGTCATCCTTAGAGGAAGGAACACCAGCGAGGAAGGACTGCCTGTGCTCAGCATAAGTGCTCTTGGATGCAGGGAAGCAGAATCCAAAAAGAAAATAGAGGACCAAGTGGTTCTAGCTTCCATGCGGACATTCTCTCATAGAGGAAGTAACTGGAGATGCATAATGACATCACCTGCTCTAATGACCAGCACGAGTGTGTGGGGCTGGAATGAAACACTGTTCCTGTGCCATCCAAGGAAGTCCTCACTCCTTGGATGAGTTTTCACACAATTCAATAGATGAGAAACGTCTGAATTTATTACACTGTTTGTATAGGCCATTCATTCTACCACACTTTTTCTTAAACCTTTGCTTTTCATAAAATTCACTCTATTATAAATGTCATGATTTTATTCTCCAAAACCCTGACATTCTTTAACTCTGTGTTGCTCTTAGCAACACGGTAGAGTTCATTTACCAACTTTCTGTAAGTGCATGCAACCAGACTAAACATTCCCTCCCCACCCCATCTGATGCCTGCCTCCAGCAAGAATAAACGAGGACGTGCAGGTCTTCACTGCAGCACGTAAGGCATGGCACATCCATCAAGGCGTCGGCGCAACCCCAACCTAACAGAAGGAAGGATACAGGGGCATTACAGGGTAAACAGCGCCTGGGATCCCAAATGAAATGCAGCACATCTGAGAGGAAGCGGTGTCTGTAAAAGTGGCGTTTATCCCAAAGGCAAGGGTCAGGGTCAAGTTTAAGGACCTTCCAGATTTTTAAGCATCACAATATTAAGTGGACAACTAAGAAAGGTTTAAAAAGAAATGCTTATGTTGGGCATAGGAGAACACTCATGCAATCCCAGCACTTGGAAGGATGAGGCAGGAGAATTGTCACAAGCTTAAAGTCAGCCTGGGCTTCAACATAGCAAGACCCCAGTCTCTTAAAAATAATAAATAAAAGAGTTTTGAAGGGCTGGTGAGATGGCTCAGCAGATAAGAGCACTGACTGTTCTTCTGAAGGTCTGGAATTCAATTCCCAGCAACCACATGGTGGTTCACAACCACCCATAATGAGATGTGACACCCTCTTCTGGTGTGTTGGAAGACAGTTACAGTGTACTTGTGTATAATAATAAATCTTTGGGGTAGAGCTAGCAGGGCTGACAGAGTGAGGAGTCCTAAAATTCAGTTCCCAACAACCACATGAAGGCTGAAGGCTCACAACCATCTGTACATCTACAGTGTACTCAAATAAATAAATCTTTTTTAAAAAGTTTTGGAAAAAAAAAACAAACTTGAAATTTAATACATGGGGTGTTCTTCCAACATCCACTGTGGCAACTGCCGTCACTGTCTGTCTATTCTCCTTCAAGATACAGAAGTTAAACATAAGCATCCTTTACGTTCCACTGTGTGGGCCACTGTGTGGGTTAGTTAGCTAGTGACAGTCTAGGGTATATAATATGCATACAGTGTGGGCTGTGTGTGCATGTACTGTATAGTGTATAACGTGCATGGTTATGTCTGCAAAAGCAATGGGCAAAGCTGCATATCAAGTGTGACTCAGAAAGGAGAGAGAGTGCAGTGCAGGATGGGCTCCAGGAGCAAGCAATGCACAGGAACACGTAACACTTTATGAGGGCCAGCAGGGCGGCGTGGGGGAGAGGGGGGAGTCAGAGCAATGCTCCTGCTCCTTCTCCTTCTCGCACGTGCATTATGATAGTGCTGATAATAGTTAACAACAAATGGGTTTTACCACACCAGGCAATTTAAAATCACCTTATTTGGCAACTGTTGGTAATTACTGCGACCCTCCAAGACAACACTAAAAACAACCTGTTTCAGATCAGAGCTGACATGAAGTAAGCCAAGGAGGCGGCAGCTGGCAAGGCCTCTGTATCTAACCAGGTTTCTTTTCTGTAGCAAACTCAGGAAACAAAATCCACAGTACATCAACTATCTCAAGACCAGCATCTTAGCATCTCAATCCTAGAACAAAGCAATGGAGTCCACCTTCCTTCATCAAGAATAATATGTATGCATATTTTTCTCTCAAATCGCCACTACCAATTTCTATGAAAAGTTTTCTGCAAAGAGTTTTTTTCTAAGTTTTAAAAGGACAACCTAGTTTACTTGGGAGCTTACAAAAAAAGGAAGAGGGAGGGAGGAAGGAAAAGAGGGAGGAAGAGGGGCAGGCAGGCGGGCAGGCAGGCGGGCGGGCAGGCCTGTCTCCTGTGTCATTAAACTCTATAGGTCAAAGCACTTAAAAGTACTAAGATTATTATGTCCAACAAATGAAGATTCCAATCTCACAGCTTATGTAGACATCACAGAAACTGTTTCAGCAAAGGCAGTTATTTCAGAACTGGCTGGATGCCCAGAGAATGCCAGAATATATTTTAACCAAAGGAAGAGAAAAGGAAGTATAATGAATTTGAACTCAATTTTAAATCTACTATGGCTTAAATAACACAACACAATTTTCTCTTGTTACTTTTACACAAAATTAGATTAACGGAGGTGAACAGATACTCTTAAAAAAAATAAAACTTCGTAATTCATTTATTGCTTTACCTTAAAGTTCACAATCCTGTGTACGTGGAACTTCTACTTTAGCTGAATTTGGGGCATTTGTAAGGAAATGCACGAAACTACAATCCTGGTCTCTGCAAGGTGACATCTGGGAAAGGTCTTACTACTACAGGCTGCATTCTGAATGTCAGACAGAGTCAGAGTGAGGACTCCTCCTGTGCAGAACGTCGCTCTGCATCATGGGAGTAGCAGCCGCATGTGTACTACCCACATACAACAGCTTCTCCAGCTTTCTAAATTAAACCTGCAAGTTTACACTAACCCGTCTCTAGATGATGGACTCTGAGGTGTGCCATCCTGCTCTGTCCTTCAGAGCAGCAGTGAGTTATGGATCTGTGTGGTTCTGACACTTGGGGAACACTTCACTGATAAGCCATCTCTAATCTACTTCAGGGCTCACTGTACATGCAGGCCATACAGGATCAGTTACACTGCTCTCCTCCATGAACAGCATGCCCCCCCCCCTCTCTCTCTCTCTCTCACACACACACACACACACACACACACACACACACACACACAANACAACAGGCATGGTCAGGAACTCCTTTAATGCCAGCACTCAGGAGTCAGGCACAGGCGCGTCTCTGTGAGCTCAAGTTCAGCCTGAACAAGAGTTCTACAATTGGATGTGGCCATATTTGTGACCCTTTCTCCCCCACCAAAAAAAGCAAAAAAAAAAAAAAAAGAGCAAGAGTTTACAGCATATTTACAGCTCAGTTCTCTCATAATTTTACATTTAAATTATCAATATATTTCAAATCAAATCTAATAACAAATTTTAAACTTTGGAAAGACTTTAGAAGTTCTAAATCTGCATTTATCAACTTCAAAGTAGTAGCTAATGTGTGAGTTGTGTATAAGTTGAGTATGTTAGAATTCTTTTTTTCCATATCTACTTCCACACAACTAAATGTGGCAAACTTAGTCAACAGGAAATGGGTTTCTGTAAGGGCAGATGAATTCCTACAGTGACTCAGTCAGCTGCTGAGACACTTCAGCAGACTGGAGAGGTCAATGGTTACCCTGACCCATGCCTGTCAGGTGGTGCCAAGCAAAGCAGAAGGGAGTACCACCTCGCTCTCCAGCAAAGGCTGGCCATGGGACTCGGGACAAGTCCCTCAGAGCCTGCAGACCCTGGCTGCAGCAGACCGGACTCACCATGCACACTGTTTAAGCAGGAGAAGCCTCCTGCAATACGGCCTCCACCTACAACACATGAAGGTGGGCCTCAGCCTTCCCTTCACGGGCAGCTCTGAGAGCGAGGGGGCTGGGCCACATGTGATCTGGGGAGCACAGTTAGAAAACATAAGCTCTACCTCTTGGAAACTCACACTATGAAGCCCCCAAATTCTTTGTGGTTTTTTCAGTGTGCATGTATTAGAGTCAGTTCTCTCCCCCACCATGCAGCATGCAGCCCCTGGAGATGTAACAGAGCGTCGTTTGAGCACACCAGCAAACACTTCGCAGACTAGCCATCTCACACACTCATAAGCAATTAAAGTCAACAAATGTTTCAAGGGGTATTTATTAGTAAGATATGGGAGCATGAGCATTCATGATAAAGAAGACAAGCTTCACCCTCAGAAAGAGCTTCCAAGCTCCAGGGGAGATAAATTCAACCCACCGTGATGCAAACGAGCAAAAGTCAGCCTCGGTTAGCCAAGCAGGGTGCAGCTGAGACAGATGGGACGTTGAGACGGCTGTAACCCACTGCTCTATGCCAGGACCTATGCTGGATTCCCAGCACCCACTTCCAGAGCTCACAATTGCCTCGAGTCTCAGAGAAGCACCCACGCTCACAAGCACGTAACTAAAAATAAAATGTAAAAGAAAAACAGGAGGCCAGCAAAGTCTTCCCCGAAGGCTATAGCACCACACACACACATGCACACACACGCACACACACACATGCATGCACACACGCGCACATGCATGCACGCACACACGCACACGTGCACACGCATGCATGCGCACGCACACACGCGCGCGCGCGCACACACACACACACACACACACACACACACACGTGTCTGAACCTAAGCCAAGTCCCTCTTTTCTAACCATGCCCCCAAATTACTCCGTATTTATTATATGTCCCCTTGTCCTTACCCACACAAAATGGGGACCCACACACCCACAAACTGCTACTGCTATACACGGCAATGTTAAAATGAATGTCTCATACAATAAGGATAACTAACCTTTGGGGAATTGGACAAAATGAAGTCACTCCAGCTAATTGCAATATAACACAATGAATTTTTAAGGAAGGAGGCAGGTCTCAAGGCTTCTCCCTCAGTCAGTGCAGAAAGAACTGTTTTTCGTTTCTCTTTACCACAGAAAGCAACCTCAGCCCTATAGCAAGCAGTGAACATTTTCCTGATATTGGGCAGACACACTCCCACCTTACAAAGCTCGCATTCCATGGCCCACAGGAGCATCCTCCATTCTGGACCAGAACAGAAGCTGCCCTGATTCATAAGCCATGAGCAGAGCCTTGAGCTGGGTAACTCCGTTTGTATTAGCTCCATCTTTCAAGCAAGAGTGGCTGAAGGTGAGCGCGGATACAGGAGAGCTAAGTGTCTCAGAGAGTGGTATGGAGAGAAGGGCTTCTGGTGTGCTGTGACCTCTGACGCCCCACAGCTGCACTGAATGACTGAATCCTACCAGTGTCCTCACCTTAATGAGGAATGAGTAGATCTCTAGTTTGAAGGCAGCCGGTGTACTGGTAAGCATCAGTGGTTTTGGAAGTTCAGGTAATTCTATCCCAGAAACAAGAGCAGCTACTGATTTCCCCTGAGGCTGAGGACTGGCCCCAGGACCTTGTGCAGGGTGAGTGCCCTCTGCCACATGGCTACACCCAGCCTTTATCTGATCACCGTTATGCACACAATTCCTTCCTGCATACACTTTTGAATCTTTTTTGTTTTGTTTTGTTTTTTCCTCAACTCTATCTATTAACTCTGTGATGACTGAAAGCCAAGTAAACCTGGCCATTAAGAAGCAGAGGCTGGAGGCTGAAAGACGGCTCAGTGGTCAGGAGCACTGCTGCTCCTCCAAAGGACTTGGGGTCAGCTCCCAGCACCTATGTGGCGGCTCACCACTGTCTGTGACTCCTGCTCCAAGAGTTCCACACTTACACACACACACACACACACACACACACACACACACACACACACACGGGCAAGCAAAACATTAATGCACATGAAATAAAAAAGGAAAAAATAATTTTTAAATCGAAGAAATAGGGACCATTTTAGTACAGGCACCACATTTCAGCATTTCTTAGTGACTTGGGACCACAGCAAACCTGGCATCTCACAGTTATCCTCCCATGGGGGTAGGGAGCAAAGCACCTCACATACTTACGCAAGCAGTTTGCAATGTAAAGGGAGGTAAGAAAGCAGACATCAAATGCAAGAAGCCCATTTATAATAAATATCCTTATTAATGAAGAAGGGAGTCAGAGACACTTGTTCCTATATGTGTTCATGTAGTAAAAGCTCAGAGAATGGCACTCCCTCTGAAGCAGTGTTCTGGGAATGGAGCTACAGAAGCAGCTCACAGCACTTTTCTCCAATTACAGCACAGGTAGAGTGCCCTACATAGGAGCTCAGACCCAGGCACGAACTGCCCTCCCAGTAACCAAACTCACTGAAACATTATTTTGTTTATTTATTCCTTACTTCCTTCCTTCCCTGATTGACTGGTGTTTCTTTTGCTTTTGTTCTGAGACAAGGCATCACCATTGAACCCTGGCTGGCATGAGATACACACAAGTTGTTGAATCTTGCAGTGATTCCCCTGCCTCTGCTTTCCAAGTATGACGACTGCAGGCCCACCTCCGCATTCGAGATAACAATGGAACTGTCAATACTGTGATGTCTGAGAAGGAATGATGTAGTTATTCAGTGCAGGTGTCACATCATGAAAGGCATGGGGAGCATGTCTCCAAGAACCCAGGACAGCCGAGTGCAGCAGGGTGACAGGTGACAAAGGAGCAGGTGGAGCACAGACTGCAACCCGTGCCACTGACCATGATCCCTAATGGCTGCTCCTCCAGCAAACACGCCTCACACTGACACAGACATACCAAGACCTGGGCGTGAACCTCCCAAACACAAGGGTCCCCACACAGCTTCACTTTCCTATTGTGCAGATGGGCCTGAGCTGAGCTCCATTTGCCAGTGAGCAGTCGGTTTTCTTTGGCCAGAATCCTGCATACGGGAGAGAACAAGGCCAATAAGGCAGAAACCTGGGAATGCACAGCAAGAGAAGTGGAAAGGACATGCTTTGCTTTGCTGCTGACGGAAACAGAGGCAACTGCAGCCTTGGGGGCCTCTTCTGACTTCGTGAGGAAAGTCCTGCATTAAAATCAGGAAAGACTCCAGGCATTGTCTCTCACACCTGGTCACATCTGCCACAAAAGCTAGCACTTGTCTGCTATAACTTCAACAGAGACAGCTAGCTACACAAAGGACACTGCCACTGACCAGTTAGTTACCCATCAGTCAGCTGATAAGCACCTTTGGAAAAACAGTGCTAGTTACAGCAGATAGAGAGCAGGAAGCAGAGGCTGGCGCAGAGCGCCTGAAATATAGGCCACACATGCAAGTAAAAAGACCCGGAATTTCTCTGCACTAATATTTCCAGTTGTGTTTGCTGAGACACTTTTTGTGTCAGAGTGTAGCAACAGCTAAGGGCCATCTATGACCCTGATTAACACAGTCATCGAGAAGCACACCCCACTGCCAGTTGGGAACATTAGACTTCCAGGGCTAGTTTATGTCTGTGAACAAATGTCAATCAAGCACAGGAAGGCGGAGTTGACTCCTGGGGGACCTGCCTTCACCCTGACAGCATGACAGTGACAGGGGTCTGCGAGGCACTGTGGGAGGGGCCCACTGTGAGGCCTTTGCAAGACTGAGGAAGGGCTCTAAGAGTTGTCTGAGCAGAGAGCCTGTGTGCACTCAGCCATCCATGATGTCTCCCCTCTGTAGAGTCACTGTCACCACTACACTGATTCCCAGTCACCTCATCTCCAATCTCCACTTTCCTGGAGACAAGCTTTGTTCTGACGGTGAAAGCCATTCCAGTTTCTCAGCCTGCTGATGCTGACCCACACTCTGCCCTCCCTGACTCCACAGCCCCGCACATCCCTTCTGAGAGCCACACTGGCCCTCAGTCCTGGAAGAAACATTCTGCATCACCTACCAACAAAGCCTGCTGTCCTTTCTGTCACCAATCCTGTCATTTCATCCACTTCAACCCTTTCCTACATCTCAAATCCTGGTCCAAGGCTGGAATGTGCTTAGCATGTGTGCAGCCCTTGTGTTCAATCTCCAAAGCAACAACAAACTAAAGCATTAACTAACTCTCAGTTCAGAGCAGCACTTCCCAGACAAGCCCACGCAGTCTCTCAGCTCTGGTCCGCTGCAGCTTGTGTCTGTGAGTTTACTAATGTTCACGCCTCCCTTTCACCAATAACCCAAAACTCAGAGTGAACAAACCAGCTTGCTGTCAGTCATTACTATATCCGGTGTGGTGTGGTGTGGTGTGGTGTGGTGTGGTGTGGTGTGGTGTATGGTGCCTGTGTATACTGGGGCTTGCTAAACAAACATGCCGCACCCAGTACAAAGATCCCCAGTACGGTTCAGGGCAACCCCCCTTGCCAATGAACTGGAAACCTAAGAGAGGGACTCTGACAGGATCAGGTTTTACATCCGATGACTTCAAGAATGAAGACAAAATTCTACAATACATGAACCCAGTGGATTTATGTCAGAGAAATAATATCATACTCTAGAATCCAATCTTTAAAACTAGACTATTCTCTAAACACACATCGGATTAAAGATCAGTTTATAAAAGTAAAGAAATGGCTCAGAAAGAAAACTCGGACAACAGAGAAACTTCCTGAAAGGAGTGGCCAGTTGCTGGACAGTACAGCACCTGAGCTGTCTGTGAGACCTGAGCGCTGCTGGGGTGGGGCTGTAGCAGGTAGCAGGGAAACTGAAGTCATGTTTTATACACGGGAAGGATTCCCAAATACAGTAGAAGCAGTTACTGAGGTTTTAATGTATTTATAATACTTTCTTTAAAATACACAACCTTAATCAACAAGGCAGGGTTCTTTCTGCTATGGTGTCTCGAGGATCCAAAGGCTCAGGCTTTTCCCATAATATTTATACTCTGAAAATCGTGTTCTGTGTGTATGCACCATCTCTTAAGAGGACTTGTTTTGTGCAGGCACTGAGTCTGCGTGTTCTGTGTTGAGGTAAGACTGTGGAGATGGACACAAGTCCAGGACGGCAAAGAGCAGGGTGCACCAACACGCACAGCACGCTGCTCACCGTGCTCCCCTCTTCTGGTCCTCAGGGCCCTTCCCTCTGGCTCACTAATAGCTGCAGTGCTCCCATCACGCTTGCAGCTGACAGTCTGTGTCGTAGGAAACAGCCCAGGAGCTGACAAGTTTAACAGTACTTCTCCAAAGAAATGGCACTTCCCCTCACCTGAGACACTCATTTGTAAAAACACAGCTTATAAAGTTGTTTGTTCTGGTTTGTTTTCTATTGTTGTTGTTGTTGTTGTTGTTTTGAGATGGGGTTTCTCTGTGTAGCCTTGGCTGTCCTGGAACTCACTCCGTAGATCAGGTTTGGCCTCAAACTCACAGAGATCCACCTGCCTCACCCTCCTGGGTGCTGGAAGTAAAGGTGTGCCAAAATGCCTGGCTATAAAGATAATTTGAATACTTTCCAATGATATCCTGCATCCAGTTTTGTATGTAATGTGACTGTCATATAATGTCTAAGCTACATGTATACACCCAGTATCTGAGCACCGTCACGTCTACTTTGATGCTCTGTCAGTAGTGTAACATAAAACAGGATGAGAATGTTGCACTCAAGGCTCAAAACATTCTGCAATGACGAGACTAAGTAAGAGCAGCCCAGACAGAGCATGGCTCCTGAACCACACACACACACACACACACACACACACACACACACGCGCGCGCGCGTGCGCACGCACGTGGGGGGGGGGGTGACAGGCTCCCAGAGAACACCAGCAGAAGGTACACAGGGTGGCATGTAAGTATCTGCTGAAAGAACATGAGCCAAAGCAGCAGCTCCTCAGATAGCTGCCTACAGACCTGGGCTTCAGAGGAAACAAAAAAATGCCTCCAAGAAATGAGTCATGAAGAAGGCACAGACCAGAAGAAAGGCTAAGGCAGCCTTCAAAGTATAGCAGAACGAAGACTTCCAGTGCAGACAGTAAAACCAGAAAACCGTGCTAGAACAGAGGAACTGGGCAACTGTGATGCACTGAGACGTCCGAAGAAGATAGGCTGTCAATGCACACGCTTTATGTTTGATTGTTTCTTTGTTTCTTTGTTTTCCAAAACAGGGTTTCTCTGTGTAGCCCTGGCTGTCCTGGAACCCACTCTGTAGACCAGGCTGGCCTCAAACTCACAGAGATCCACCTGCCTCTGCATCCTGACTGCTGGGATTAAAGGCGGGTGCCACCACTGCCCGGCAGTGCTCATGTTTTAAAGAAGTTAAAAGACAGTTTTCCCAGCCATTCAGAGTCCAACACAGTAGACACAAGAGACAGACCTGAGAGCTGTTGTCCTACGAGTTACAAGGCAGCATGGTTCGTACCCTAACCTTTAGAACCACGTTGATCATACAAGCACTCATCTCAGCAGGGAGCTCTGCTGCTGCTGCTGTTCTCCCCTGCAGCGTGGAATCAAATAGGGGCCTGAACTCCACCCAACTCACCAAGCGTGTTCCATGATAACCTGAGGACTCAGCGACAGATTCCCCAGGTTCCCCAAAGCTCCCATGTGGATCCATGAGCAGCAGGCTCCATCCATCTCAAGCACGTGCACGGCTGCTCTGTCCTGGTGGAGAGTGCTCACCAAGCACTCAAGTCTGCTGCTGCCCACCACTTACGCTCAGGTCCAAATACTTTCCCACCAAAAAGAAGACGCCCAAAGCGTCACGGGGAGCTGCCAGCACTTCCCTGTGGAGGCTAACCACACTGCGGCACACAGACCTCAGAGGGCATTTACTCTCCAGATATTAAGAACACATTTTCTGGAAGGACAAGCTTTTATGAAGCTGAACAGCTAAAGCTCTGAGCTGGAGAGACGGTTCAGTGATTATGAGCTCTGGCTGCTCTTTCTTGGGACCTGGAATACCCACCCAGCAGCCACAGAGAGGCTCACGGGTGGCTATTGCTCAGGGAATCCAGGACTCCCTTCTGGCTTCCACAAGTACTACACACACATCGTAGACAGACAGACAGACAGACAGACAGACAGACAGACAGACAGACATGCAGGAAAAACAGTTGAAGATTAAAATAAAGGGGAGAAAGTGAGCCTCATCCAGCACCCTCTTCTATAACATGCAGAGCTTGGCTTCTGAGAGAATCCCATAACTGGGAGCTAGCACTCACACGCCCATCACCCACCTCTGCCTGGGCACCATCAGCACAAATGTCAACACAGAAGGGAAAGGAACGCAATGTCTCCATGTCACAGAACAGCTCTGACCTTAAGACTCTCTGATGGGGGTCTACAGACCACCTACTAAAACCGCTGCCTAAGGTTGCTGTAGCGGGGCACACAGCCCTGCCACGGACAGTCAGTTCCATCTGGGAGATTGATCTTAGTTGAGAGGAGGCGTCCTACTTGGGGAAAGAGGAAAAATAACACTTACTTTATAAAAAAAAAAAAAAAAAAAAAAAAAAAAAACCTAATGAGACATCTATAAATCACTCCACACTGAGTTTACATTTACTTCTTATGGGATAGCATAAAATGAGCCTTTGCCTTCAGGGAAATCACTTAATAAGTCTCAAAAATCTAAAATCTAATTTACTTACCCACCTATTTAACTATCTCAGCTGAACTTCTCCAGTTGCTATACCCAGTTCCCCATATGGTATGACCCCCAGGCTAGCCTGCTGTAGCCGCTCTGTTTGCAAGGCTCCTGAGCACTGTGAAGACAGAGAGCAGTGAGCAATGATGAGCAGTGAGGTAATGATGTACCCTGATGCGTGCATACACATAAACGGCAGCTAACAGTGTTAGCGGCAACCCCACTACTGCCCCTCTACACTCTCAGAACTCAGTCCCCTTCCCTGTGCTCTATCGGCTAATCAATTTCTAAATCACAATGCGAGACTTTGAATTTATCGCTTATCACTTACACCCAGTTAATTAGATCCACAGACTGAAGATAATCTTTGAAGGCTGATTTTTTTTTTTCAGTCAACTATATTGAGATTTTTAAAGCATTTTAAAGCGCATTTTCTTTCTCATCAGTCAACAGTTGTTTCTCAGTCATCAAGTTTTGGTCTCCCTTTCTGATTCTGACAAACCACGAGTGAGAGGGCTAGAGACACAGCACAGTGGACAAGTGCTGGCCTACTCCTTCAATTCCCAGTACCACCAACCTAGGCATGGCTAGGCACCCTGCAATGCCAGCACTCGGGACATGGAGGCTGGAGGTTCGGGAGTTCAAAGCCAAGGCCAGGCTGGAATATATAAGACCCTGTATATAAGTCAAAAACAAAACAAAGCAAAAGCTACGTAGCTCAAACCCCTTGCCACAGCTTGAACTTCATGACAGTTGTTTCTTGGACATTTCCCTCTGCTCAGCAGGTCTGGAAATGTTCTCAGCAGCTGCTTTTCAACACTCAATATCTAAGAAAGCTTCAGTCGAGGGACAGCACTGGCTCCTGCGTTTCCTCACAGCCACTAACACTAAGAGAGGCCATGCTGGCAAACTGCATTGTATATAGCAGGCTACAGCCCTAGCAAACTGCTGGGCATTATGACACTGGGACAGAGACACTTTGGCCATATATGCATCCCAGATGATTTCCCAGGATCGTTCTCTGTAATGACAAATACCCTATTTTCATTAAATAGGAAACAGAAAATGAAAACGTTTCTCTCCTAGATCTTAGGCCTCTAATCCGTAATACTGAAAGTACCTGTCTTCAGGTACCACACAGCACACTGAAAGTTACCGAATCCAAAGAACCTGGGATCCTACCTTTGCCACTTCACAGCACAATGATGGAGAGCAGTCAGTGTGTACCTGCCTATGTGACCTTAAATCTTAGCAAGATGCCACAGCCGGCCTGGTCTACCCAGTGAGTGGCAGTCCAGCCAGGACTACATGGTGAGACCATGTCTTTAAACAAAGTGTAACTCAAAGTGATGGAAAGTCAAAGGCATTTGAATATTCAATCATCCTGAAGGGTAAATTCAGCTGAGCTTCTCAAGCCAAGACCTGATGTGCAACTCTGGGGTAGGGGTGCTGACGACTCAGGATGCAAACTCACCATCACCTACCCAGAACCAAGTGAGTATGCACACGTCTGAAAACCACGTCTCAAAAAGACACTGCTAGTCCTTCAAAGTTAGTAATTATCAGTGTGTACACACACGCGTATCAACAAAGCTTGGCTCACAGGGCCTCTGTGCCCACACAGGGAGAGTGTAGTTATGAGGTTTAGGAAGGGGGAGGGAGGGAGGGAGAGGAGTTGGGAGGGAGGGAAGGAGGGAATGAATGCCTGTAGTGAATTAGCAAGGAGGGAAGACAACAGGAAAGCTGACTTTGGAGGATTCTGAAAGGAAAGGAAAGCATTAGATAGTCTTAAAGTTCAGTTAGAGTCATAGAAAGAGTGGCTAATGATGAGAATGTTTGGCTTAAGAGAAAGAGGAGGAACCAGAGAACTAAGTGTAGACAGGAAACGGACCAAAAAGGAGACTGACGGCCACAGCACAGACGAGGAAAATGTGGGACACCGGAACAGTAAACGGCACGTGGGCAGAGCGGGCACCCATCTTCTCAGTGGTTCTGTGAAGACAGAAACTGAGGGTCTCCATGCCTGCAGCCTGAGGAGAGCCACCCTCTGCACAGAGCCTATGATGAGCCACCTTCTCGTAGGCCATCAGCAGTGCAATCCATCAGTAGAGACATGAGGTAAACACGATCACACACACACTGGATGAAAATTTCACAGAATCAACAGAATGCTCTCAGAACTAGCTGTTACTACATTTTTATAATTAGGTAAACTTTACCCAAACTGTCAGAAAGCACACATATAAAGGGGCAGCTAGGTTAAGGGTGTGTTTCAAATGTCCAAACAGTAAGGGCACCCACGTCCCAAGCAGCCCTCCACAATCACCCACCAGCCACAGCTCAGACCACAGCACCCCAAACTCTCAGGGAATTCCAGCCTCAGTAAGTCAGCCTTCTGCTGCTCACAGTAAGCTTTGCGTGTGTCTAAGCATGCAAGATAAGCTTCAAATCACCTGGAAAGAAAGCAATTCCCAACTCTGATGCTCACTGTAGCTCACTGTGAGTCTCAATCAGAAGTCTCAGGTCAGGACCAACCTCCGCCTGGTCCCTGTACTGCCTGGTTCAGCTTCTTCCGGTGAGCTTCTGCCCATGGACCTGCACCACCACCTCAGCTCTGGGCCGTGTCACATGGGTGTTTCAAAGTTGGAATTATACTTATTCTCGTTTTCACAGTGCAGTTCACTTGGCTCTGGCTCACTGGGGACCCAAGCACAGTATCTGTGTGCTGATGTTAAACAGCCTCCTTCACTGGACATTAGCTCCCAGCATAATTAAAAATAATAAAAACAAAAATAACATTTTTCCTGAGGAAAAGCACTACATCATAGAGGCCCCTTTTGTAAGTGAGTATAAGGGAAAGCCCTTCTGGCGGCCATCAAAGTCCTGAAATTAGTTTCTGTAATGCGCTTCTCAAGAAACTTCTTAAGTCATGGCTTCCAGGTCTAAAACTCAGCTGAAGACTGGGAACAGTGCACTTTATACTGAAAATCTTGCCAAAACTTCTGTTTACACAGTCTGATAAATTACTCCAATTTTTGCACGGATAGAATGAACTAAAGACAAAAGATTTGCAAAGCAAGTGATTCTCTGAGACTGAACCACAAAAGCGTGTTCTAGATCGTTCTGAAATGTACAATCAAATTCCTCTAAGCTCAGCTATGTAACTACAAAAAAGACAGGCAATCATCTGGGAGGGACATGTCAGCCTCGGTGCTAATGTAATGGTGCAGGGCCCGGCAAGGAGAGCATGGGCATGTCCTTATAGAAGCAAGGTGAGCACACGACCCTGTCTTCAATCATCATCAAATATTGCTTTGTTCTCCCACTGCCCTGTGGCAAAGGTGAACAGCAATCAACTTAGCAATAGCCAGCACACATGACGAAGTCCAGGTACCGCTGGATCTCTCACCTTGAGAACACTGTGCCTGTAACTGCTCTGGAGAACCTGACTGGCTTTTCTGGTAAGTTGGCTCTGACTTGCTAATCAATGACCCATTAGCTAGTCAATCCAATCAGAACCAATTCCTGTGCCACCAATTCATGTTCTCTATTCCCATTCAATAATGTATTGTCAATTCCGTCACAGAAGCCAGATATTTCAACTGTATTAACAAACGCAATCACCTATAAGAACAAACCTGAGAGAGACAGGCTTAAGAGCAGACATTTCAGTTCCTGGAATGGTTGGGCAGCCATGTTTGTTTGGTTTTGCTACTGTCTTGCTTTGTTTGCTTGTTGTTGTCACTGTTGTTCGTTTGAGAAAGAGTGTCCTCTGAATGGCCTGGAACTTTGGCAATATTCCTACATGGGTCTCCGGCATGCTGGACGACAGATGGGCACCACAGAGCCCAGCCTGGGCTGTGTTTCTTACAGCTAAGCGCAGGTGTTCCAGATGCTCTCCCAGGATCGACAGTGTGCACACTGCTCTGGCAGAAGACCTGAGTTAAAGTTCAAGCACTACAACCTGAGATTCACAACCACCTGTACTCCAGCTCTCCAGATGCTGGCCTGCGAACCTATGTACACATCTGCATTTATACACAGGTGCACACAAACACACATGCATAGCAATTAACGTAAAACTAAAAATCTTTTCTAAATGTTCTTCCACCAGAAGACTTAGTAATCTACAAACTACCTGTGTTTGCAATGGAGCGTCTAGAAACAACGCATGCTGGTGTGAGGGACCCCATGGCGCCTTTTCACTTCTAACCTGCACTGCAATGCAGAATGTGATCCGCAACAAGATCTGCCTACATTTAAATGGTGACGGCGTGACATGGGAATCAAAGACTGTAAAGGGCTCTCGGGTCACACAGCTGGCTGACAGTGTACGGCCAAGAGGTATAACCAGAAAGTAAGCCTAAAACTATGAGAATGTGTGCTTTGTTTCATTTTGTTTTGTAAGTTCACGGGGCCTAAGCAAAGATGTGGGAAGAATCTTTCTGAAAGATGCCAACAGGCCATATGTCCACTACAGTACTAAGGTCATAGACCGTATGTCCACTACAGCACTAAGGACAACAGGCCATGTGTCCACTACAGCACTAAGGACAACAGGCCATGTGTCCACTACAGCACTAAGGACAACAGGCCGTGTGTCCACTACAGTACTAAGGACAACAGGCCGTGTGTCCACTACAGTACTAAGGACAACAGGCCATGTGTCCCCTACATCACTAAGAACAACAGGCCATGTGTTCACTACAGCACTAAGGACAACAGGCCGTGTGTCCACTACAGCACTAAGGACAACAGGCCGTGTGTCCACTACAGTACTAAAGACAATAGGCCATGTGTCCACTACAGTACTAAGGACAACAGGCCATGTGTTCACTACAGTACTAAAGACAATAGGTCATGTGTTCACTACAGTACTAAGGACAACAGGCCATGTGTCCACTACAGCACTAAGGACAACAGGCCGTGTGTCCACTACAGTACTAAAGACAATAGGCCATGTGTACACTACAGTACTAAGGACAACAGGCCGTGTGTCCACTACAGTACTAAAGACAATAGGCCATGTGTTCACTACAGTACTATTATGCAGCTCAGGGACCAACCAACATAAACTTACCAAATGGCTGCATTCAACATGGGACAATATCACTTCCAGGGGTCACCTGGCAACACTTTTCACTGGCTGAACTAGACTCGGGAGGAAGGATCAATTGGTTGAGGCCATGGATGCTGCTGAGTCCCAACAACACAAAGGACAGCTCGACAAAGCACCAGAGCTCAGATGTCAACAGTAAAGAGGAGTGTCTAGGCCCTTCTCAGGTAAGCTGTGCCTCACCCTCTCAACTGTAAAAATACAGACTGCACACCTCACCCTGCTAGACATCAGTGTAATAAAAGCATATTCACTGAACAGTCTTAGACTTTTTTACTTTATATAATATGTATTGTAGGCTATCTAAAAAAACAGCAGCCATTCTTACTATATAATTACACTGTTTAGCTACGGAAGGATTTTCTTAAAAACCTGAAAATGTGCTTTCTGAAATAACAAACAGCCCCCTCCCATCCCTATCTATTCACATATAATCCTGTTTTTAAAAAAAGAAGTTAGTAATCCTTCTCTATCAGTCTGTCTGCCTGCCTGCCTGCCTGCCTGCCTGCCTTGTCTATCCACTCATCCATTCATCCATCCATCCACCCATCTACTCATCTACCCACCTACTCATCCATCCATCCACTCATCTACCCACCCACCCATGGCTAACCCCAGATAGGAATGTAACTAGAACTGAAACACATACCTAAGCAAGTAGGCCTTTACTTCAGCACTGTCACTACTCAAATGATTACATCACATCGGGAATTCCCTTCACCCAGTGGATCCCATATAAACCTCTCAGGCCCTCTTCCCTTCTTTGCTCACTATTAACACCCTGCTTCCTATTCCTCTCCATACCTACCCTTGTCCTGTCTTAGGACAGCTCCCTATGTCTCGCTCATTCCCTAGGGCTTACTAAGAACAATGCTCCCTAAGTTGTCCTCAGTCTCTGGCAATGTCTACTTATCGCTCTTTGTAATACATAATGGTTCTCAACATGAACACAAACAGGTTAAACTAGAGGGCCATGCTGTAAACGGGAAACCAAGGGCCTTCAGCGCGCGCGCACACACACACACACACACACACACACACACACACACACACTCCCACCCCCCACAGTTTGAGTGTGCATGCTGCTCTCCTACTTGAAGTTGAAGATGGTGTCAGCAACTCATCCTGTCTCACAGCAGGCAAGCTCCATAGTGAACAGTGAGCAAAAGAAAACAACCTACTTGGCCCTTATTCCCTGGAGTTGATGACTATACCCTTGCTGAGGAAGGATGCTGAGAAGGCTTTATTTTTCAGGAAAATCACAAAGATCTGAAGACATAGTCCAAACTGATAATGCTTGACAAGAGCTCTTCAGGAGGGTGCACGGCGACTAAAGCCACTGTGCAGGTCACTCTAGTTTGCCCACATTCCTGTGAACTACACCAAGGCAGCAGAGCAATCTAGCATGGTTTGAGGATGCAGACGTGCTTAGGTGGCACAGGTCCCACTCCCTGACACCCAGTGACACTTACTGCTTGTATCTCATAGCAGGTTTTACTTACACCCAAGTCAGTGGAGCTGACACTACCCACACCCAACCTTACTAACTGAGGAGTAGAAATGAGGCCAACACAGCTCCCAGGGAGTTCACCAACTTTAAATCACTTGTCCCCTTACGAACTCTTGAAGTGTGGGCTCCCACCATCTACAAACAAATGTGTGCTCTGGAAATGAGTGTTCTAACCCACTCTGCTACACAAGCAGGACACCCATAAGAGAGAAGTCACCTTCCCACAGGAAGAACCATATCTCAATGTGTTCTTCATCACTTCTGAAGCTTGCTAACAGTTACTGGCTCAATGAAAGGACTACAGGTTCTCATGTGGCTAGAAGAGCATGCATTGGTGTGGTGAGCTGGCAACAATGGTAAAGCAAGAAAAAAGCCATATGGTGGATTCTTTGGCAAAGAGCCATCTCTGCCATACCTCAGACAGAAATTCTTACATCTGTAACGGTGAGCCGAGTGCAAGCCACTGAAGCGCCAACTCCAGCTTATGCAACACATGCTAGCTTCACTTAAGCCTCAGTTGAAAAGACTTACTGCCGACCCTCACTGGCTGCTGCCTCAGTGTTGAGCCTGGTCAACTGACTAACCGAGTAGGAGGTTAGCAAAGGGTTAGCAAAGGAGAGCACACTGAGGAAGGCCAGTCAGTGTCCGAGGCAGACCGTTTGGGAAGACTGCTGGGAAAAGCCTTAAACTTCCAGGATAATCACCATTTGGCAGATGCACTCCACTGGAATATTACCTAACAGGGGCAAGAAACTTAATGAAGAATTAATAGCTGCAGATCACAGAGCCAGAAAAACAGTCTGCAGAAGCACCCAGATGGACACTGCACTTGTAAGAAATGTCGAGCTTCCCTCACAACAGAGAAGGGGATGTTCTTCCCCATGTAGCAACTAGCCAGTGTCTCACTTTGAATCAAATCTGTCACTGAAATGCAGCTTCCCAGGAAACAGTAACAAAATTTTAGTCTTCAAAGAAACATAACTTAAGAAAAAGCTTCTGGGGCAAATACTCAAAAAATAAGTAAAGTACCAATACGTTATTTATCCAACCTAGAATCTGAACATTCTCAAGGCGTCAATTATAGCAGAACTCTATATAAATTGCAGGTTTGGACTATTTTCTGATGTCAAATATTCACAAACACACACACACACACACAAAAACTAATGGAAGCCATTATTTTTTATTTAAATAGTATATCTAAAATCCATTAGCTAGTTATCACCTGAATAGGCATTCCTAGTGTCACTCAAAGTCAAGTCACTCCTGTTACAAGTCTGATCTGACAGTCAGTGCCACATTTTTAGGACCCTTGTCTGTTAAAAGCTGTGTGTGGTGCTGGGATTACTCACAGGGATGAAGCGTTTGAGTTTAAGAAGGAGCACTCATCAGTAAATTACAAAGGGCAACACATCTCCAGCATGTGTCTCGAAAACACTGCACACTTCATAAATCTATCGAAACAGCACACTCACAGGGGTGCACAGACAAGCCTGTCCAAGAAGAAAACAAGCACATCAAGAAATAAACCACCTTTACACTTGAAGAAAACCACTAAGAAAAATTCCCAAATGAAGATGTTTAGGAATTTACTCTAAATACAGAAAACTATACAGCCCTTACTTCCCAACCATTGGGGACGACAGAGGTAAGCAAAAGGACAAAGTCGACAGTACCTCTGCTCTGAGAGCATGGCTACTGCACACTCTCCTGGCCACCTCGATGTGGCCACTTTACCCCTTAGGCTGAAATGAGATTGTGTTAAATTTGCAGTGATGTATAATCTTCCATACAAATTTTACGGTTGCTACAAAGGCCACTGTACATTGTAAGTGCTATTAGGTAATACTTTATGAAAGGCAACAAAATTGTTCATTGTGACATTTAGTAACTTTTCTGTTGCTATGGTAATAAACACCATAGTCAAAAAAACACCTTGGGAGGAAAGGATTTTGACTTACATGTCTGATCTTTACTCGGTTGTCCTGGAAATTACTATGTAGACCAGGCTGGTCTCGAACTCATAGGAGATGTACCTGCCTCTGCCTCCCAAGTGCTGGGGAATTAAAGGTGCATGCCACCAGGCCTAGTGCCAGCTTGCTTGCTTGTTTGCTTGCTTTGTTTGTTTGTTTGTTTGTTTGTTTGTTGTTTTTGTTTGTTTGTTTTTTCGAGACAGGGTTTCTCTGTGTAGCCCTGGCTGTCCTAGAACTCACTCTGTAGACCAGGCTGGCCTCAAACTCAGAAATC